>NW_009229224.1:2368-3801 GCF_000690835.1 Fulmarus glacialis
AGGGCCTGATTTCAGAGCAGGCAGGAGCAGGCAGCGAGGGGACGCGGAGCACGTGCTGGCTGCCTGGCGTCCCCTTCTCCGTCCTCTCCCGAAGCGCAGCACCGAGACCCGGGGGCGGGGCAGAGATTTAAAGGATCGAAAACTTGAGCTTCCTCACTCTTTAAATGAGAAACTTTGCATTTGAGCAGGTCGGACTGAAACACAACGGTCAAAAAAAGGGACTCAATTTCTCTGTAAATAATTAACAGAATACAGTATTAATGTCTCAGTGCTGAGCTTCATTAGCTTCTAGATTCAATATGCGTGTTCTGGCACCCTTCACACTGCAGTCGGGGGTTTTTTGACTTCCAGAATAGTGCTAAAAATAATTAACCTATCATTACTTAACAAGCATAAACAGACTGTATTTAACTTTGTCACATAAGATATATATAAAAATATATATATATGCTGTAAAATGAGGGAAAAAACCTTTCTAATAAACCAATGATTTGTGGAAAAAATGTGTGGTTGCGTGAGATGATTTGGAGCTGCTGCATCTGATCGCGATGGAGCCCAGGGCTGTTGTTTTCCTAAAATAACAGTATTAGATGCTTGGTTCGTCGAGTAGAACTACTTTTAATTGGAGTACTTTGCTCGGAAGATATTGAGCTGGGTACAGAGAATATGTACTTTTAAATTTTTTTTTTCTTTAAAGGAATTTCTTTAAAGGACATTATTTTGGGTGGGAGCCCTCAACGCACTGAGCGGGTTCAGCAAGTTCTCTCCTGGTGCGATCAATCCACCTGGTCAAGCTGTTATTAAAGGTGAAACCGGGCAAGAAACGGTGGTTGTCGGTACTTTGGTGGTTAGATTGGCAGCGTGCCCCTGTGCTGAGCATCTCTGCCCCCCCATCTTTCTGCTCCGTGCTCTCCCTTGTGCCGTTCTTGCAGCCAGCCGCAGCAGTTGGATGTCGGGGTGCCGCACCCAGCCTCCCTGCCCTCATCCCTGCCGCACTCGGGGCAGCGGTGGCAGGGTTTCCTTGCTGTGGGCGTTGCGGGCTGCCAGGTCAGCGTGGTTCTGCAGTGTCTCAAACCAAAGGTCCGTCCACCCCCTCGGGTCCTTCTCTAACAGCAGGTAGCCAAGGGGTGGAGGAGAAGTACCAGCCCTGAAGCAGGGATGATGCCACCTCTCCGCGCTCTGCCAGCAGCAGCAGTTCATGATGTGGGCTCCTTCAGCCTTCCTTGCTTCTCCCCCGCCATCTCCCTCTTCAGCAGCTCCTGACCGGGGCTGTAGCGTTGTCCCTGCGCTTGCTTCTGCGGGGAGGTGGCACTAACCCCCAGCAGAAGGCAGAGCGGGAAGCTGGGGTGAGCGTGCTTCTGCCACCAGCTCTACCTGCCGTCATCTCCGAAGCTGATGGTCGAACAGCTTTTGGCTTGTCTGGCTCTGTGTCA
>NW_009229224.1:3898-4256 GCF_000690835.1 Fulmarus glacialis
GTGGGCGGGGGGGGGGGCCCCCCAGCCTCTGCTTTCATAACTAAAAGTCCTGATTTGGTTAAAAGAAAAAAATTCAAAGCCCTGAATGTTGCCGGGCTTGGGGTACGGGATGCAACCTGCCTTTGCCCGGGCTGTCCTCTTTTGGGTGGCCCTGGAACGGGTTGACTGGATGAATGACAGCCTGGAAGCCATGCAAGAAACAGGAAATTAAGTAGTTTGATGGGGGGAAGAAATAGTTTCATTAAAGCATTCTGGTGGGGGGTTTTGGCTGGGTTTGGATGCTCGCTGCTGCCAGCCTGGGAAGAGACCTCCCGAAGAGGAGCCGCTGCCAATTGGTGCAGCACCCCGTGCTCACCAC
>NW_009229224.1:4704-5002 GCF_000690835.1 Fulmarus glacialis
CGGGGCAGCCAGAGGGCGGGAGCCGCCTTCCAGCTGCTCCAAAGGGCTGGTGCAGCCCCGGCGCTGGGGGCTGCGTCCCCCCTCGGGGGCCCAGGTGCTGCTTGGGTGCTGCTGGGACCCCCCTGGGGAACCCGGGACCCCCCTGGGGAACCCAGAACCCCACGGTCCCTGCCTCGCTTCCCACCTGCAGCTTCAGAGTAGATTAAAAGGATGAAAACCCCCTTTCTGCATGGGGGGCTGGCTCGCAGCGAGATGCTCCGGTGCCTCTCCCTGCCACCGGCTCCGGGTGGACAAGAGC
>NW_009229225.1:0-226 GCF_000690835.1 Fulmarus glacialis
GATGGCGGTCGATGCCTGGGGAGGAAGAGTGAGCGTTTTTATTAATCATCCAGCAGGAACGAGGCATTGCAAGGCCTCAGGGACCTGCATCGGGTGATGCTGATAGGGATGTCCCAGGGACTGTGACATTCGGGCAGAGCTTGGTGGCTCCGACCTCGTCGCCCTCCACCTGATTTTGGAAGGGGCCACGGTGCTGTTTGTCAACGCGGCATCGCCGGCTGCCCGA
>NW_009229225.1:456-1522 GCF_000690835.1 Fulmarus glacialis
CTGTCATTTAACATCAGTTAATGAGCACTTACAGCGTTATGTAAATTTGCTTTTCACTCTCACCCCGAGGAATCAAATAAGAGCAAGTGCCTTTTTTTTTTTTTTTCCCTTTCTCTTTTAATCTCGCCACAGATCGTCTTTTTTTCCCTTTTTCCTTTCATTTAGCAGCAAAGCAGCCAGGAGATCACACGGAATGCTGAATTCAAACTGGTGTGTGAGGATTTCATAGACGGGCATCACCCGGGTACCGGTACTGCGGGGGAGCACGCGCCGGTGCGGCGGCAGAGCAGGCGCCGTAGCCGTGCCGAGAGCCCCCTGCCCAGCCTTCCCCTCGGTTTCGGTGTTTTACATCCCTCCAGAAACCCTCGGCTGTGGTCAACACATGGGCATGAGCATCGCAAAATGCTGGCGACGGTTTTTGGACCCGCGGCATTTAGAAGCTCCAGCAAGAAACGTGCAGCCCCGACGCCACTGCCGATGGGCTCTGCCGTGTGGCGATGCCCGGGCAGGGACCGGTGAGCGTGGGGGCTCGGGTTGGTCTGAACACACATGTGTTGGTTCAACCCTTCGGTAAAGAAAAGACACTCGGCTTTGTACACATCCGTCTCCTGGAAGTACTTTTTAGCTCCTTTCCTTAGTAATTATTCTTGGTATGAGAAAGCAGCTCGGCAGCTCTAAGCCCTGGGAGGAAATGTGTCAGTCATATAATGATTTTCTTGATATTTTTTCCCCCTTCAAATGAAAGTTGGCTAATGGTTCGTTTCGAAAAAAATAATTGCCACTGATTTCTCCAAATTGCAGAAAATGTATTAATGACACTTTTCAAGACAGAAATAACACAATTTGCATTTAAATGTGCCTAATCTTTGCAAACTCCACTTGGTATTTTCTTGTAGACACACAAAATACTGAGCGTTTCAGCACATCGTGAGCGTGCTGCAGCTCCGGAGGAACGCTGATGAATGGTGGCAGGAGCAGGTGCCTCGCAGCCGGGGACGGTGGCAGGGGACGGTGGCAGGGGACGGTTCTTGCTGCAGCGGCTCCATCTCGGGGGCCGGCGAGCTGC
>NW_009229226.1:0-557 GCF_000690835.1 Fulmarus glacialis
GTTGAGGTGAACCGGACTGAACGGACGGACGGGAGTGGCTGAGGGAGACGAAAAATCAAGGGCAATTTGGTGCAATGTGTGGGTCAACCAAAACGCCCCAAGAGTCCAGCAGCAGTGGAGGTGGAGGGGACTGCTGTTTTCAAGGTGGACTTTTGCAACTCTCGGTGTCAAAATCTTTTTCTAGAAAGCAAGCCTTTTATACAATTTATTTGACAATGACCTCATTACAAGCAGTAAGAAACCTTCTCTAGATGAGGTTTTCCGGAGATCCACATCCACCTGAATTGTTAACGACAGGTAGCATAGCGGGTAGTTTTATATGTTGCCTTTCCTTTCTCCCCTGCCTTGGAAAACAGGTCGTACCCAAATCCAGCCGCTACTGCTGAAGATCTCCAAGCTCTACTAAAGCACCACCCTGCTTCAGACTTCATCCTCTTGCCGTGCTGCTCCGACACCTGGGAGAGCCTGCCTCGGCCTTCCCAGACACCCACCAAGAATCCCAGCTGAACCCAAAACAGTCCCGGAGTCGATCTTCCTCGTCACCGATTTTGTTACGT
>NW_009229226.1:627-11656 GCF_000690835.1 Fulmarus glacialis
ACGCGCAGCTTTGCCACCAGCCGGTTTTCAGGAACCTCCAGGTTTCCGCGCTCTCCTTGCCTCTGCTGAAGCGCCGCTGCCAGGCTGCAGCCATTTGCCAGCTCCCCTCACCCACTCCTCCGCGTTACTTCCCACGTGCCGCGTTGATGCCGGACGCAGCCGCCGGGAGGTCATGTGCCAAGCCCCGGCGTGCTTCGGATCCAGCTTCCTTTTACAGACCCCGCTCCTGCAGACTGCTAACTGTAAACTGAATGGATTTACAAGCTATCTACAATTTCTCTCTCCTTGTCCCATTCCACGTTCCCTAACCTTTGCCGGCTTGTTGTTCACAGGGCATGAGCTCCTCAGTGCAGGGACTACATTTTTCGGAGGTTGGAAACGTCTTCTGTTAGGTGTTACCCTAAATGCAACAGTAAGTAGTACCCTGAGCGTCCCCGTCAGATCCGTGGTGCCACGCGGATGCAGTTACAAAGACTACTGCAACCTCAAAGCTCTTAGAAACAAGACACTTTTGTATGACATCATCTCCCTGATGCAATGAACTGCGTGTCATGAGATCGCACTTACTGACCTTTCATTTGTACTAAGGGAAACGAGACCAAGGAAATTAAATGAAAACGTGCTTTGATAGGTTTATATGGTTTATTAGTTTAATAAAAATAAATGTTTGTCACATTTCCTGTTATTAAATATATACACACACAATAGCTTTTCACTTGAAGATACATAATTAATAGAAATTAAAGGTTCCTGTTCATAAACTACTTGTGGAAAACAATTAAATTCATAGAGGGATTCAAACTTCATTGGATTCAACAATACAGTCTGCAGTGATGCAGATTAAAGGCACGACGCTACCACACACTTTGCAATGAAAAATTTGTCAAGTCACTGTCTTATTGGCTGACCTATAGGTTTACACTTGATTTTTGGAAATTAATCTTTATCATACAGCAGCTGTATCAGATCTAGTGGGAGGGCGCATGTCACTGGATTGCGTTCTCTTCCACAACAGGAGGCATCCATCCTCACAGTGATTTAGCTCACCTTTTTTCCTTTGGTTTGTCAGTCACTCGATTGCGAAAAGTGACACCACAGAGGATCAAGCTCTCACCGAACTTTCTCCCTGTTTTTTCCCCGAGAGAGCCCACCTTATCGCTTACTGGTCACCATTTTTAGAATAGTGTGATTTGCTAACTCCTGCGGTCTTTACACAAGGAAAATTCTCATAGGCCTCACCGAGCCTGTATCCTACATAACACCCGCCACAGACAGGACTTTGATTACAAGGAAGTGCAAAATTGCTGGGATAATTTAATTTTCCTTTAGTTCCATGCCAGTCTTTCCTTAATTTGTAAACCTACTTTAATCTGCATGGAGAATCTTGGCATTTTTACACGAACACTTGTGTGTTGGAAAGAAACAGCGTTGTTACAGTAAGAGAAAAGACGACAGGTAATCAGAGGGAGGTTCGAGCATCGCTCCTCGTTGGGGTCATAGTGCAACGGTAAGTTGTTAGAAAGAGCATGCGCTTGCTGTGGCCACATCACGCTATTTTCTTCTATTGGCTGCCACAGCAGTTCTCAAACTGTTTGCAGGATAACGACACACCGCTGATTCTCACTCTTTTGTCTTCCAGAGGACCAGGCAACGAAGAGACAGGATACGGCAAAAGCACCTGAAAAGAGAAAAGCAACTGGTTTGGCTCTAGTAAGAGATCTGCTACAAGTGAAAGACAAAACAAGAGCTGAAGTCAGGGGTGGGAGGTAACAGTATGATCACCAGGGCCACCAAGCTTCGAGAACAGCGGCTGGAGGAAAGGAGACAGCTTGGGCAACCTGCCGAAGGGAGCAGGCAGCTTGCTACGTCCATGTAAGCCAGACCGCAGTACCACGGGGATGGTGCCAACTACAAATGGGTCAGAAATAGGGAAGGAAGTACGTGGGTGCTATGAAAGATTCGTTGGCCTTTGTCAGAGCCTACCTGGCTTCTATTATAACGTCTCCTGCCCACTGCACTGCAGTTGTGCTGCTCCTGAGACCTTGCGTCTGCACAACCTTCTTGTGGCGGGTCAGGACAGAACCTGCTCCGCTGTTCTCTCAAGGAACCGATAAATCCCTTGACAGAGAAGCACAGATACAGCAAGGCAGTCCTCAAGTTTTTTGTGTTAAAAAATAATACTGGTTATTCAACAGCGTTGCTATTTTTTAATGCTACTGTGTTCAGAGAGAAAGGGAGTCCTCCGAGAGGCTTACAGTCTCCATTTAGAAGAAGATGACTCACAGGCAGGGAAAGGGACTCACTGGAAGGGAAAGAATTATGCAAAGGTCACGTGAGGGGTTTTGGACCTCTTGCTCACGGTCATCACACATGCCTGGGCAACAGGCATATCCCCCTTCTCAGGGTTAATCCCGGTCTTCCCACGAGCTTTGCAGGTCTGTTCCCATTTCCCATAAGCTGTTGCAAAGCCCGAAGTCAGCTGAGCTGAGGGAACAGACAGGCATTTTGAAGGTACTCACACATCAACAATGCACACACATGTGTACGGGGATACCTTGCCAAGGCCCCAGAGATCCACGTTTCCACAGCATCTTTTATCAGTTCAGGCATGTAGTCAGTTCCAGATGACTGCAGATGCAATCCGGTTCGGGGTGGTGATGCAAGCCTAAGTCAACCCACAACTCAGCTCCATCGCATGGAAGGTGGCCAAACTGTACGGCAGATCACAAGACAGACAAAAGAGAAAGTATTTAGGAAAGCTAAAGGAGTAGAGAAATGCATGAGTAAAAAAGCAACAGTAAATAAAAATGAAAAAATAAGGATGGAGAATTACAGACAGGAAGGCATCAAAAGGGGATATAAAGAAAGCAAAAATATAGCAGAGAGGAGACATAAAATACAAAGAATAGGGGATAAAAGAGCATCCAATAAGAAGAGACATTCAATTTTTATTATTAAGTTTTTCTGTGACTTTGCTGCCGCAAGTAGCGGGCGATCCCACATCTCCGCGAGCCCGCATTCCCGTGTCTCACACCTACATCCTCCCTCCTGCCCGGCTCTCCCGGTACCTAAGACCCCTCTTGCTACAAGCCCGCAGGTGAGAACCACAGCCAGTCACCCCCGCACATGCTGCGAGGCCGGGGGGTCCCAGCACTCGGGGGGTCTCAGCGCTGGGATCCGCGCCCCAGCCCAGCCTGGCCAGCCCAGCCCAGCCGGCGGTGCCGTCCACGCTGCAGCAACCCCGCGAGCAGGACGGGGGACTGCTGGTTGTCTGCGATGTGTCACTTTTTTCCTGCCGCTGAGAAGAGGTGTAGTCATTTGCTTCATCAAATGGCATTCTTGTACCCAGCGCTAATTTTATCCCTTTACAAATATGTTTTTCATCCTAGCAAGTCAAGTGCAGCTCTCCCTCCTGTACAGTCATTCTGCTCTCATGCCTCTCTTACCGTTACTCACACTTATTGCAGCGAGGCCAGATGCAACGAAGGGCCCGGCTGTTGCGGTGCTGAGCGCTGCAGTGTGTCTTTGCCTAGATCCACAGCCCCAAATTAAGACACACTGCCTCGGTCCACGCTGAAGGCAAAAAGTAGAATACCCAAGAATGGGATCTACACTGTCCATCCTGCTAAGAACTCTACAGGAACCAGTTGGGCATGCCAGTAAATCTCTCAAGACACCTCAAACAGCAGTGGACCCTAATGCTGGGGTGAGGCAAGATACCCTGTGTGGAATTCCCAGTGCTGAGCCTTTTCTCAGGCACCCGCTCCATCCCCTTGCAGGGGTCACGGTACCCCTCCGAGCCCACGCGCTGCTTAGCACTCACCCAGGAACTCAAGTTTTCCCTCCCCGGCCTGAAAGGGTTTGCAAAGTGTCTTCACAGCCTGGCACAGGCGTGCGCTGGGCGAGGTGCTCGCGGTTGAAGCCATTACACAGCGTAACTGGTTTTATTACGCAGAATAACTGGTTTTCCATCAGCCGCAATGATGGGGGGAAAAGGCAGCGGGACTGGAGGGGCTGGGGCAGACATTCTCAGCCCCACGCCGTGCGTGAATCTTAAGCACGTGCTGAAGCAGCGTATTTGGGCAACTCTGGGAGCAGGTATCTGTGTAACCCTCCTCGCTCCCGGCGTGCTCCCCAGGAAGCAGGGGCTCGGGGATCTGTGTTTTAGCCTCGGGCCTTGACAGCAGCAGCCAGCTGGCTCTCGCCCTCGGCCGCTCCAGCACTCCCTAACACCCGGCGCCTCGGCACTCCTGAAGAAGGGGCACCCGCCTCACCCAGGCACTGAACAGCCACCGAAGAGCCCATCGTCCCCGCTCTGCAGGTGCCAAGCGAGCCAGCCGGCAGCAGGTTGAGAGAAAGGCATGGAACTGGTCCCGTTAAGTGCCGTAATAAATAAACGAGCAAGCACAAATGTTGATTTGCGCGTGTCTCGTCCTGCAACTGCACGCTTTTGTCTATGGTTTCTATGAGAAGGGCAGGAACCTGCAAAGACAAGTCAGCTTCGAAACACAAGTCTTGGCTTTGAAACTGAGTCATCCAGGCATTTCAGGTTACCGCACTGTGTAACAGCTACACACTCCTTGTTTCTGAAATAAACCTTGGGCGTCAGCAACCTGCCCTTCCGCTCCAAAGATTAAAGTCCCAAATTTCTCAACAACAAATCGCTCCAGGCAAATGTAGCAATAGAAGCTAAATTGAACCTAAAGCAAGACAGCAGTTGGCATATTAACTACCTGAGTCTACAGATTGTGAATCTAACATGCCACGCAGAGGCACACTGCTCTTTATGAGAAGGTCCGTTCAGTTCCCCTTACGAAGAACGGGAAACAATGCAAATGGCACTACAAACTTCTAGGACTTCATACAGAGATTTTTCCTTTTACCTACTATGGATTAACAGGTGAGTCTCTTGTAAAATCTCAAAATTCCTCTTTTTGTTACCATTCCCCGTTTGGAGTTGTCAGAAGTGATGACAATGGGAAGATCCAGATCATCTCATCATGCAAACCAAGGAAAGGCTCGAGTAGGACGTGCATATAAAGTTTGGGGTTTTTTTAATCACCAGCAACACTGGAAATCAAGTACTTCTCCAAAAAAATTCTAATAGTTGTGCATGCTGCAAATCCAAGTGCGGCATGTGTTCAGTGGAGAGACATAATACGGGTCGAGGCAACAGAAGATTTACCTTCTTCAATCCTACAGCCCACTGAAATGTATTGATTTTGAGCCAAAAATATCATCTGTAGAAACGAAATACTGTGTTCTCATTGTTTAATCCCTGATGTCACTGCTACCTAGTTTCGTAACTGTAGATAAGCGATACAGATACTTGTCCACACAAAATGAACAAAGTTCAGGAATGTGTGTCCCTCACGCCACTGCCGACACCCAGTGTCACCTTGCATGATGCATTCACTTTCAGACCCAGATGATGGACTACGTTCGATAGCAAACCTTTGTCTCCTCATCTATAACCTATTGTTCATCCAGTGCACTGTGTTATATACACTCAACCCTCTTTCACTGCGTCCTTTTGTGGAGTATATTGAATGCCAGATTGTGTCTATAAGCCCTCCCTCCACCCGCCTCCAATGCATCTATTGTCCCTGAGAGATTCTGCCTAGCACGAGCTGGTTCACATCCATGGGACAGGAATCATGCGACATTTCCTCTCTTCCACGTAACTACTGCACCTCTTCCGTATCCCAGTGGACTAGCTTTGCCATCTTCTCTTTTTAAAAAAATCCCTCTTCCTCGAGTGCCTCCTTAAAGATCCACTTGCCAGACAGTTCTGGTGCCCCTGCCACAGCCTGGTGCTTCTAGAAGACTTTGTCTTGGCCGCTCCCAGTATTTCACGAACATGAATTACGCTTTGAAGAATGCCTCTTAAGTACGATGTATCAAGCTGAGTTTGCACGTGAGGAGATGCGAGGGCAGAGAGTTCAGCTAGGACCTCACCAGGGACAGAAGCTGAGAGCAAAAAAAACCTCAGTTTCCTATCTTTAACACCCAATTATGCTTCTGTATTTTCTTCTTCAAATTCTCCGTAATTCTTTAAAATGTCGAGCTTCCAGACTTCCTAAAGAGTTCTACCATTAAAGATTTAACCATTAAAGCTGGCATTTTAAAAACACCCCGGGAGATTCAGTCATCCCCAGGATTGTATATGGCTCCCCGTTACAAGGATTTGGACCCCAAGTACCCATCATTGCAGACGGTTGCCCTAACCACCGGCTTCAGCACTCTCTCCTGCCCAAACAGCAACAGTTCTTCGAACACGCACACTCACCCCATGCCCGTCTTCTCTAAATACCTCAGAGGTCCCGGGGGGAACGAAGCACGAGCTCTTAGATGTCTCTGCTGGGGCAGGCGTGGGATTTGAACTTCGGGTTCCCGTGTCTCGCACCCCCGCACCGGCAGACCGCCGACGCACAGCGCGCCTCACCTCGCGAGGCCCAACCGCAGCCCACCCGCTTTAGGAGACGCGGCAGGACCCCGCTATCACCGGTGGTCACAGCCCAGCGCCAACGCACCGCTCGCCAGCGCCAAGGCCACCGGGACCGCGGCCGGCAGAGCGATGCAGGGGCAGGGGCTGAGGTCCTCTCACAGTTAGATGGCACCTCAGCAGGCGATTCGGGGGGGCTAAGCTTTATCTTTAGATGCCGAGAGGGCAACTGGACGTTCCGGATGGTAGTAGGAAAAGAAGGGTGAAAGGTCGGTATTATGTTGGGGAATTTACAGTAGTAGAGTATTGCCTTGCTCAAACGGGTGAGGTCTGGCTTCTCTAACTCGACGCTTCTTTGTGCTTGACGGTGGGAGAGCAAAACTCATTTCGCCTTAGTAATTTAAACCAAGCTGTCATCTACCCGAATACCGCAATAAAAATAGTAGCAATCATTTGGACTCTCTTTCCACAGAAACACTTGAGACAGAAATGACCACCGCCACTCCGAAACAAGCACAAACAATAGTTTTATCCTACTTACGTATTAGCTATTCTGCCTTGATTAAATTTTGAGAGAAGTTTCTGTATATGAAGGCACTGCAGAAAACAAAATAAGTAGCTCCAAAAGATGGCATTTCCTTCCAGAATTTTCACAAGTTGGAGAGAGACCAGGGGAATGCTGAAATTCCTATTTCTCCTCTTGCTATTTCTATTCCTATAGATGCTGCTATAACAACAACATCCAACAGCTTTTGTACCAACTGTACAACCATTTTAGAGGTACTGAGCTTTTTTTTTCCCCCTATGGGAGGAGCTTATTGTTACCTCTCCTTTGACTATTTTTAATTTCTGGGAATAAGAGGAAGTAAATGATGTAAGACCAAAGACATCATAATAATGCCCCCCCCCCAAAGGCCATCTATTCAGCGAGTGTAAATCACTATTCCTCTGGAGACATCAATGAAAATGTGAAGATTTACAGCAGCGATGACCTGGCTCCAAAGCATTCCTACAAATAATAATTAAAAACAAACGATCAACAACAACAATTAAAAAAAACAACCCCAAAATGCTGCCGCAGGCTACAGTGAACCATCCCTTTCCCAGTCTACTGCTACCAAACCAAGCTCTGGCATACTTTTGATTTTGTTCCGTGTGTAAGTTCCCAGTCATTTTATATATTGATCCTCTGCTATTTTCACTCATCAGCCAGCATATGCAGCAAAGCAGGTGTATGTGTATGTATACATATGTGTGCGTTGAGTATATACGCGTACACATTCCTCCCAGACTTGTTTATATAAAACCAGCAAAAGAATGGATTCGTCCTACTCCTAGTAACAGCACTAACGCCTTATTTTTGTTTAATATTAAAATATTAGCTGTTTTGCTTTTGTTATTGAATCACGTGAACGTAATTATCACATGAATGCTTCTCACTTCCATAAATTTGCTCCTCCAGTCAGTAGTATTTCAAGAGGCGTAATACAGCACAAGAGAACGAAAAACTGGTGACGCCAGTGGAAGCGCCTCTTTTTGCGGCAAAAAGCCTAGTAGGATGACACGGGCAAACCAGGTCTGAAAATTTTCCTTTGCTGTAGTCCTAACACTGTGTTCCCACCATTTCAGGGGAAAGCCCACGACTTCCTTCCAATTCAAAAAGGCCAAGGAAAGGACAGAGAAAAGCATCTGCTATGAATAGGAATAATTTCCTTAAAGAATCAGACTCATGATGGGACAGAAAAGTTATTTTTCAGGAATCCAGGTTAAGTAACGACCAAGCGTTTCATTCCATACTCATAGAATCACTTTACGGTCACATTTCTGCCCTGTAAGCTTCGAGATTCTGTCTGTAGCTCACATCCTGCCACCTGTTATAGAAAAAATGTGCAAGAAACCATTTAGAGATAATATATATTTCTTTTTTTGTCTTCCAAGTCTTTCATGCTGTCTCCTACCAAATGAGCCTTCCATTTTCACATGACTTGTTCACCTCTAAGGGGATGAAGGAAGTTTAATCCCTATAATCCATTCACTCCTCTGCTTCCGCAACTAGTGAAAGTGCCACTGGTAGCATTTAATGCATACATTGATGATGAGATTGATTCCATCACTTAATTTTCTATTGACCACTGAATGGGAAGTTACCTCCTTAAAACAAATTCTTTCTCTTTGAATAACCTGCGACAGTCGTGGACTGAAAAATAAAATTAAAATGGATGGCTGAGCAATAATTGCTTAACTGCCTGCTTTGTGGAGATTCCCAAATAGCAAAAATGCCAAGTAAAAACCTAAAATGTCTGCCTAGAGTATAGCAGTCTTGCTGAAAAGCAATGTTCTTTAATTTTAAGGTTCTTCTGTTAATTCTTCAGTGCTGCACTAAGTGTATGTAAAAACTATACAGTCTAAAAGGCAGAAAAAAAGATACAAGGTCTCAGTTAACATCCCAAGGGAGATGATTATACATACATTTCAGAATGCGGTATTGTCTTGCCCTAGATGACTTTAAGTTTTTCATTTAAATACTTTCCTAAAAATTGTTCCACGAAGGCTTCTACAAATAGCCCGTCCAGGGACAAGAAGTCAGGCAGCACTGTGTGAGTGCACCTTCAACCCTGGTGTCCCAACCGTACAGTTTGTCTACTCCCAACGTTTAAAGTCAGTGAGGTAAAGAACATCGCTTCTTTCCTGCCAGCACAATTCAGAGTGTGCAAGTGATAAGCAGCTGATAGCAAACATAACCAAACTAGACTGCTCCTAGTAAGGGGCCCGAAGAAAAGAACTTGATTAACGGAAACAGAAATTAAGATGACAAAAACTAGCAGCGCTTTCAAAATGAACCCACTGTAGATGTACCTAGCCATCTCAGAAGCCATTTTACTGATACAGAAGAATGCAGAATTACGGGAGGGGATATCCAGGATTCCCGAGCCAAATTCCCCACTAGTACACAGAACCGAACATTGATGTTCATTTCTGGATTTACCAAACTTCATTTTAAAAGAAATTTAAACTTCTCATTTGAAACCGCTCCAGAGTATCGGTGATCTGATAGTTAGAACTCTTCCTGTAATTTCCAGCAAACTGTGCTCATTATCCCCTTTATACGCATTTGTTTTGGTTGTTTACTCTAATCTTGAGCTCACATAATTATTTTCCTCCCCTATATAAAAACTGTGTAATTGTCACTTTCGTGTCTTTCCGTTAACAGTCTCTCCATTCCTCTTAACATCCACGTGGTCCTTTTCTGCATCTGTTCCATCCATCTGTCTGAAAGCATTTATCTGAACGTGGGCGATAGCTGGGCTCCAGATAAGGTCTCACTAATGCCATATACTTTGACATTAATATTTTCTATAGGTACAGGAAATCCCTCCCCCAATACTTTCTAGGACACCATCTTTTTTTTATTTTCTCAGCCACATCACATGGCAGCACGCTATCATTCCACCGCTGACTACTACACCGACTACCAATTCTCCACTGAAGTGATGAGCTCTTCTAGAATAAGTTGTGATTAGCTTCTATTTGCGTCACTAAATCTCATCTAATTCTATTAATCTCAGTTTTGATTCATCTTGTTGATACATGGATATTCCAATCCTTCTCTCTATCGATACAGACCACCAGTTTTGTGTCGTAAGATTTTATCACTGCAGTTCTACTTTTTCACTAGTGTCACTAAGGAAAAACTTAAGTAATTTCCAACACAGTCTTTGAAAAATCCAGTTCACAGCCTCCTTTCCATCAGTACATTCTCTTTCCACCTATTATCTGTCAGTGCATTCCCAAGTCACCTTACAACGTAATTAATCCAAATTTTCTCCACTTCACATAACTTCCTTGCATGGTACAATATCAAATACTTTCCCGACAATGAAACATTAAATCTGGCGTATTTCCTCTGTCTAGAAAATCCTAGTGTAAGGTAAGAAGTTAGTCTGGCACAGTCTGTTTTTGCTAAAACTATGTTGCATTTCATCCCACCTTTGATTTTTCTCCCTGTCTCTTATTTTGCCCTTCAAAAACTGTTCTACAGCTGAGTGTACTATGGCTATCAGATTAGATCATCTGTATTACAAATCTTGTCTTTCCATGGGGTACCCTCAACCACTTGCCCCCCTTTACATGTAGCTTCCACTGCTTATATAGTATTTAAAGTTAGATTGTACATTTTTGGAAAGGGGATATACTGTATTTGTTGTGCTAATGCACTTCCATTGCCACTGAAATCAGAAAACAGAATCCAGTAAAATTAATTTCCTATTGAAGAACTGGAAAACCAATGGTTCTTTTCAGCTGGGAATAGAGTGGGCCACATGCTAATAAGTTTAAAACACCTTACAATACATTATTCACATTTTCCTTGATTTGAACTTTTATATTTTATTTTGTTCTGGACTTGCTGATTTTGTATCTCAAGTCACCTTCAACAGCTTAACTCTGCAAGCCCAAACCACCAGGGGTTATAAAGCACGCATTCAGACACTAATCCCTTTTTTGTGTCTACCCAACAATTTCTTTTATAAGCAAAACAACATTTTTCCTCCGCCAGAACAATACCTCCCTCCGCCCCCTCCCCCC
>NW_009229227.1:0-1322 GCF_000690835.1 Fulmarus glacialis
GGGCACGGCGGGGTCTCCCTGCCGCCGCCTCCCGGGAGAGCACCGTCCCGGCCCGTTGGCGTGCAGGGGGCGTGTTGCATCATACGTCCCAGCGGTCACGGGCAGAGCTGGGTCCTGCCCCCCGTCCCCAGACAACACTTGGCGGCCCCACGTCCCCAGGAGGCCGAGTGAGGGCCCCTTACCAGGCGGGATGGCCTCGGTCTGCCTCCCCACAGTACCCCCGGGGGCTCGGGTCTGGGCCCTTCGCTGTCCCTGGCTCCAGGGACATCCGTGAGCTCCCCAAGATACGCCTTCTTAATAGCCTCTGGTTTGCCACCTTACTTTAGACGTCCACCTGGCTGCGAAGTGGATTGTTTCAGGGTTTTAAGGTTTTGGCTTTATTATTGCTCAGCCGAGAAACAGGGCTATTTTGTGGCGTGGTAGTCACCTTCTGGTACCACTTTAAGGACAGGGCAGCTGTCAGAATGGCAAGAATCAGCTGCACGCAGGAATTTTGTTAGAATAGATTCTGGTTGGTGTAATGTTTGTGTGCATGATAGTGACTAAGTAGAGCCGGCCTGGACATTCTTTCAGAAGTATTACTGCTACCTGTTATGTCTTAAGAAATTTGGTTTTATTGCAAACCTTTTTTAGATTTTTTTCTATTTTATTTTTCACATCTACCATAACTTGAGGTGGACACCCTTTCTCTCATCAAAATTTAAAATGTAGACCCTTGCTTTCAGGGGCACAGAATAAGGTATCTCTTCTCGGGGCTTCCCCAGCTTTGTTTACCTGTGGTTCTGCTGGGGGAGGACAGGTGAGAAAACTTGGTAGCTCGCTTGTGTGTTACCTCACCTGTCCTCAGTGCTCCTCTGAGTTGGAATGGGAACAGGCCTGTGGGTATCCACAGAAAAATAGCAGCCAGGGATGTGGGGAAGAGGGTCCGTGGTGCGTAGTCCTACTTCTGCTACCAGCGTACATTAGATAGCCTGCCCTACCCTGTATACCATTGAATTAAAGCAGTTGTGTTCTGCTGTAGCCTGATGGGATCAGCAAGGGCACCGTCTAGGCCTTAAGACTTAAATTGTATTTCAGAATAAATCTAAATGTAAGACAAAACATGGACTATTTACGGATTATGTGATGTGATGGCTGCAGTGGAGAAAGATGACTTGGCTCAGCAGGTCACTTCTCATCCAGTCTTCTGAACGTATTAACTCACATACTTTGCTTAAGCCTCCCTGAATTAATTTGGAATCAAAGATCCTGCCTTTTCCATTTTAAATGCAAGAGAAGGGAGGTGCTCAATTAAATGAAAAGGACATTTGCATAGCTAGGAA
>NW_009229227.1:1335-4335 GCF_000690835.1 Fulmarus glacialis
GCAAAAAAATGACTGTGAAATTTGTTTGGAAAGTCACTGAGGCCAAAAAAGTGCCCGAACAGTCCTGTCTGTCCTCTGTAAAATGTATGTTAAATGTCAACAGTTTTCCAGAGACACATTAACATGGATGAGATGATCTCAGCTGCGGAATTGTACTTGGGATGGCCAGCTTACTTGTTTTAAACAACACCAGCCTGTAAAACATTAGTCTGTTCTGAAATTTGTTTGGAAAGTCACTGAGGCCAAAAAAGTGCCCGAACAGTCCTGTCTGTCCTCTGTAAAATGTATGTTAAATGTCAACAGTTTTCCAGAGACACATTAACATGGATGAGATGATCTCAGCTGCGGAATTGTACTTGGGATGGCCAGCTTACTTGTTTTAAACAACACCAGCCTGTAAAACATTAGTCTGTTCTGTCTTGAGTTACGTGTTAAACTTGAAATCCTGACTCAGAGTTTCAAAAGTCATAAACTGAGCTGCATTTGAGGGTGGAGGAGGAAAGATTACCATCAGCCTGCCTCCTGCAGACTTCTTATCCCTCTCTGTGAACCACACAGCGGGTGGAAAACTGCTGTTCCTGCCTGACCCCAAGCAGCGAATCCTGTGCTCCTCCAAACAGGAATATCTGGACCAGTGTTGTTGCTGTACAGGCTGGCTGGGTTGAACTCTTCTCTGTTTATGATTTGGTGATTGAGTCACACTTCCAAGTTTAACATCCCTCTTGTAGTTACATTGGCATCTGTCTTCCTGATGCTTGTAGATACTTTTTCTGGTATGAATGATCTGTTCCCGGATTTCAGTTATGAAAATGTTTCTGTCTTGTTCTGAATGCCACTTAGATCAATGTAGTGAGTATTTATTTTTATTATTAATAATTCTTTTAAATAAAAGTTTTCCTTTTTTTTTGAAAAAAACCCCACAACTGTTTTAAACGTATTTTGTATTGTAATATTGTAAAGCTGTTTTCAGCATCTTTTAGTATCTGCTGTAATAATTCCCAGATTAGGAGCTCCCAAATAGCATTGGGAATCTACTGGAAGTAGAATTTGTGGAAGTGGATCCACACTGAGATTCGGAGTCAAGCTCCTAGAAGCAAACCTGGATGTGAGCCCAACTGTAAAAACGTTGGAGCTGCCGATCCGTTAGACTAATGTGTAGAGCACTTGCTATGGTGATTGCAAATCTGAATTGTTGAGGATACTTATTCCAAAAAACCACCATCATGCCATCCATTATTACAGTTCTGCTAACTGTTTTGTATAAAAGACCTTGGGGTTTTTGGAAGACAGTGAGCAGGATGGGAGAACTCTCTCTCCTCCCCTGCTCACTGTCTGATCTGATTTTACCAGAAGGACCTGTCCCTGGGACTGCCACGTGTGACAGGAATCTCACGTGCAGCGCAAGAGCTTTTGGGATCCACCGTTTGCTCGTTTTCCCTCCGGTTAGTGTGACCCCTTCCATGCCCACACACGGGCTCACCACTCCTCTGACTGCTCCACCCCCAGAACCACCGACCCCTCTCTGTTACCCCGCAGGGATGCTCGTGCATTGGATCTGCTGTAGGGCGGCCTTGCTGCTGCGGGGGCGGAGAGGCTGCTCTGACCACCGAGAACAGAAAGGGATGAAGCAGGGGCCCAGCACAACCAGGTGTTGTGGAGGACAAAACGAACATTGCAGATACTAAAGCAGTGTGGTAGAGCTGACATCTTATCTTTTTGATATGAGCAAATTGGCTGTCGTTATTAACTACTCAGAAAACAGACTTTTTGAGAAGCAGTTAAGAGAAATGGAAATTGGAAACTGTATCTGCTGCCACACCTTAACTGCTTTTATGGGAAATGCTGTGTTCATAATCTAGAGATGTGACTATCCAAGACCTTTAGTTACCAATAGTGATGATGTGCAGCAGGCTGCAATCAGCACCATAGTAAGAGGCTCCTGCTCTTGAGGTAACCGTTGGGAACAAAATGTTTTATTCTTCATTTCTTGGTTAACTCTTAAGTGAGGAGGGTGGAAGCTGCAGCAGGCGTGTTTTGAAGCATTATATTTGAGAGACTAGACTTGTTTCTTTTGTGAATTGGTGACTCTCTAATGTGTTGCATGGTAAATCTTGCTGGCTGTTCTTGCCTTACTGGAGCCCATGAGAGACAAGCTAGTGTGGGTAGACTAGTATGTATGTGCCCTGGCAGAGAGTAGTAGTGCTCAGAGAGACTTAAACTAGTGGAAGGGAGACGTCGGTGAGGAGGGGGCTGGAATCACTTGGGCGACGCTGGGTGTGCGAGCTGTCCAGGGTGTATTCTGAAAACTGTTTCACTGTTTTTGGTTTTGGTAAAGGCTCTAATGTGTCGGTCTAAGCGGTGTAGTTCAGTGCACTGACGTCCCCTGGCAGAGAGTAGTAGTGCTCAGAGAGACTTAAACTAGTGGAAGGGAGACGTCGGTGAGGAGGGGGCTGGAATCACTTGGGCGACGCTGGGTGTGCGAGCTGTCCAGGGTGTATTCTGAAAACTGTTTCACTGTTTTTGGTTTTGGTAAAGGCTCTAATGTGTCGGTCTAAGCGGTGTAGTTCAGTGCACTGACGTCTTTTGCTCAGATGAACTCCTGGGATCACTTTTTTGTTGTTGTTTCAGCCCAAATCAGGTTTGAAGCTCTCGGTTTTTCATTCTTATACTCTTTTTCTTGTATTCCATCAAGTCTGGAGCAGAAAACAAATTGTAGCTTGCAGTTGAAGTTACATTATTATTGAAACAAGCTGATTTAAAAATAAATCCCTTATTGCCTTTATTTTACATTTTAGTGATCTTTCATCATTTAAATGTAAGTAACTTCAAGCATACACAACTTATTTAGTGGTATTTTTAATCAAGGTTTTGATATTGTTTTCAGGTATATGTCACAAGGAAAACACGCAGAAGCAAGAGAACTAATGTATTCAGGGGCTTTGCTGTTCTTCAGTCATAACCAGGTAAGTCACTGGGTTTGTGTGTGTGGTTTGGGGGGGG
>NW_009229227.1:4346-12964 GCF_000690835.1 Fulmarus glacialis
GCGGGGGGCGTGTTTTTCGAAGATTTTGAGGGGTGAATGGTGAACTCTCAATGGTAAATGTTTGGGGTAATTGCTTTGTAATCTTTTGTTCTATCTCTTTGTTGAGCCTTTCTCCACAAAGAAGGATTATGCCAAACTGGCACAAAAAGCAGAAGTGTTTGTGAGCATCCAAACAATAATCGTAACCACATTTGTTTTGCTTTCCTGGAGGCTTCTTTTTTGATGCCATCAAATTACTATAATTTTTTTATAAGGCAAGGTTGAGATTTGATACTGTGCCTTAGCTGTAGATATAGATAAAAGTATTACATTTGCCTCTGACAAAATTCTGGTTGATGTTTTCTTTTATGTACTGATATGTTCATCACTACCAGTGTGTGTCTGTTTTGTAGCAAAACAGTGCTGCTGATCTGTCCATGCTGGTTTTGGAGTCTTTGGAGAAATCGGATGCAAAAGTAGCAGATGACCTTTTAGGTGAGGTGACTTTGCGCTCAGTTTGATGGTGTTTAGATGTGCTTTCACTTCACAGTGACTGTTATTAACAGTCTTGAAACCTGAAATCCTTCTTGTATGCCCTCCCACATGGCTAAGGATTACCTTTATCATAGAAATGGACTGGGGGGAAAACTTTATTAGAGAATAATGGATTCCTGATAACTTTGTGGGCATGCTTAGAACAAACATTGCTGTCTTGTGGCGTTGTCCTTTCCTCGATGCAGCAGTAATGTATTGTCTACACAGTCATTGATGTCCCCAGGGCTTTGGGGGATGATGGTTTCCCGCCCTAGCAGTGTGGTGGTGTGCAGATTATTTGTGATTCAGCTGTTCACAAGGAAATTTTTCTTGTATGACTCTGAGATTTGGTAAGCAGGCAATTCAGGGAGACCTTTTAAGAGCTGCCTGGCCAGACTACTGCTGCAGCATGGGCGAACCACTCCTATTAACAACCTATGGATGGAGACAGAGAGGCAGAGGCAGTTCTTTGTCTACTTAGATCAGCTCTGACTTTTTGTATCCCATCTATGACTTTTGGTGGTGCTTTTCTGAACTACAGCCCTCTGTCCCTCACAGCTTCCCCGTGAATGACAAGCAGTCCCATAACCTGCAGTCTTTCCTCCTCCTTGGAACTGCATGGTCCTCTGGGATATCCTGTCCCAAACGATGAGACAGGGAAGCTGTCACCAGCTGACTGCAAGGCACAGCTTTTGGCTGTGGAGGAGTCATATAGGCTGATAGATGCAAGATTGATGTATGAGAAGTGGCTCAAGTTCAAAGTCACTCTTTTTTAAGGTGGCTTATGGAGGCCGTTAAGGGAGCTTAAAGACACAATAGCACTGTAACTTAGATGTTGTATCTTAAAGATGCACTAGAAGCAGCAGTTCATCCTATTTCCATTAATGCTAAATATTTGTCAATCTTATTGCTTCTAGAAAACTTGGCTAAATTGTTTAGTTTAATGGATCCAAATTCTCCTGAAAGAGTGGCTTTCGTATCCAGAGCACTAAAATGGTCTAGCGGGGGATCAGGAAAACTTGGACATCCAAAACTACACCAGTTACTAGCAATTACCCTGTGGAAAGGTAAGAAAAATCACAGCTTTTCTGTGTTCCGTTTCAAAAATGTTGAAAGTATGATATTGTAAGAGATCTACTTTGGAAGTAATCTAAGGAAACTGAGATAGCAATGATTGATTGAGTTTTGCTATTACCTGATTTTTGCAGTAACTTCAGCTTAATGTAACTAACAAAAAAACTCTGGGTCTGTAACTCTATATTAGTGCAAAACCCAAAACACAACTGCTATAACGGTCTCTGTAAAAGGAAGATTGATCCTTTAGACATTGAGGTAGTTTGATTGAGTCATTAGGAGGAAAATTGCTGGGGAGCAAAGCTGTTCTATTGTGCTTTTTTGTTTTTAAATCCTGGATAAACATGACAAAGATTGAAATCACCCAGCATCCAAAACAGTCTTTGGCTCTGTAATTAGGTACTTTTTGAGACGTTGACCAGCACGCTTATTCCAGAATGAATGCTGTTGCCTTTGATTTATGTGGGATTTTATCACTTGTGATGGGCTGTAAGATAAACCAAAAATGCACTAAATAATTATTTTAATTGTGGATGATAGCCAGTTTTTCAAGTCTTATGTTCAAACCATAACAAAGGTGAGTGAGAACAGTTGAACAAATACCATCTCTTCTGTGGTTTCTCGTGAATTAACAACTGTGCAAGATGATTGTTAGTTTATTTTAAAATTTTTAGTAGCTGCAAAGTGATGATAGTGGTTTCATATAACAGTCCTGACCCAAAGGTCAACATTCCAGCTCATTGCCTTTCTGTGTGCCATAGGCAATCCCATAGCTGTTCTCGTGGAACTTATGTTAGCTTGATGGCTGCTGCGAGCCAGAAAGGGAAGATTTTCCTCAGAGCATTTAAGGTAGAAGTTGAGATACGATTAGGATAAGAAATAGTTGCATTCTGAAAGTAAAAATCCCCATTTTGTAGCTGTCAGCTCACTGTTCTTTTGAAGAGGAAAATGCATATGTTTTCTTAGTCTGTAGTTTTTGAGAGTTTCATCAGAAAAGGCTCAGATTTTTAAAACAAAGCTTTTAAATTCCAAAAATGAGCAGCTATCCCGTTTTGATTTGTCATTGCAGTGATTTTGCTTTGCTGCAAGTTAAGTTCTAACAAATCATTGCCATTTCTTACACCTTTTTTCCCTGTATAATTGCTGTTCTATTCAGTATATGGAAGCAATTTTTATTTTGATAGCAAGAGTGGGCTAAGCTAAAAATAGGAAATGCCTTCTTTCTGTGCACTTAGAAAGAAGGACGCTGAAGGTGCTGTTTTACTTCTTGGTGCACATGATCTAATATGGAACTTCTTGATTCTTCTCCGAAGCACTGACGATAGCACATGAAGTGTCAACATGCAGTTAGATAAAATGATATGACCTCAGCTCAAGCTATTTGTACCCAGTGGTAGCTGTGTTTTGTGGTGGCGTTGAATAAACTGTATTTAATAGCATTTGTTGGAATGTGTTTAGGATAACATATTTATTATCTCCCTTTATAAATTGTCTGTAACTTACAAAGGAAAAAGCCCACTCTCTTTTTGCTAGTTGCCTTGTTCATGTATCATGTGTGTGGTTCTTGTCCTTTTACCAGCTGTAGAGTACAAGCCTAACAAATTTGTTTTTACGTTCAGGTATGATGAACTGATTTCTTAAAAGCCATTTTCTTTTTCCTTTTATAGAGCAAAACTATAGTGAATCTCGGTATCACTTCTTGCACTCCACAGATGGCGAAGGATGTGCAAATATGCTAGTAGAATATTCCTCGTCCAGGGGATATCGCAGTGAGGTGGACATGTTTGTAGCACAGGCAGTACTACAGTAGGTGTTAAACTTTTTTTAAACTGTTTTGCTGAGATAACACTGTGTTTGAGGCCAATCTAATTTAATCATGATAACTGTAGGTTAATCATGCATCCTTTTCAAAAGAAACACTGAAACTGGCCAGAGCTTCTGAAACTCACTTTGTGTGGTAACAACAGGAGAAAACCATCTCAAAACTGGTGTGTTGAATTGGTCAGATTGGGGAGAGGAAAAAAAAAAAAAAACCAAAACATATTAAGGTCGAAACCTGAAGTCATGTTAATTGCCTGAAGAATTAATGTAATCTGTTTGACCCTGAAAGCACAATTCTTAGCTTTGTTAACACCACTTTATGTCTAGTTAGGGCTTACCTTGATGTTCTTACGAATACTGGGCCTAAGTGGGCTCTGTATTTACCTTTAATGTAGTACTTGCTCTCAGTCTCATTGTCCTAAGAGACAATTTGTCTTGGGTCACCCTGGTCTCTGAGCAGTGGTGTGATGGTTCTTGGTTTGACATAGTTGCTGATGGCTTTCATTTACTTTTAGACATTTATTTTGTAGGAGGTAAGAATGCAAGCTATTATGTGCCTTTGCAGAGCTCATGTACAATTAAGGTTGACAAAGCCAATTTTACTGTGTTTAATCAGCTGATGGCTTTCTTCAATCAGGGAAGGCAGCTCATGGAGGAGTCTGAGGAGGAGGTGGAGACAGGACTGTGCAGCAGGGAGTCAGGGAGAGAGTAGGTGTTGGGGGAGAGGGAGGAGGTGAGAGCAAATCTGTCTCTCTTCTGGCAGCAGTGAGCTGTCATGTCAGATTTGTCCTGCTTTCCATAGCTGGTTGATATAGATTGCAGTGATTTTGAGCGGTAGAAAATCCTTTATGGAAATCCAGTATATGCAGGACTCTTAAACAATTTTATGGGGCTTTGTTCTGGAGGGGGGGAAATTCTGGGGAGAAGTTATGAGTAAAATATTATTTTTTCAGTATTTATACAGCACTACTACTGCATCCTTTACTGACCTATATCTCAGATACTGTACTAAATCCTCTTACATAGCAGTTTATACTCTAATGAAAATAATTGCAGTTCCTTGCTCAGCAGTAAGGCAAAAGAGTCCAATGCCCTTGCACGTGCGAGGATACAGAATTGGAGGCCAGGCTGTGACCAAAAATGAGACTGCTCGTGGCAGCCTTCCAGTGCTTGCTGACAGCATTTGTCCCAGATAAAGTCTCGTTAGGCCTATGGGACTTGCAGAGATTGCCAGTTAAATTAACTGGACCTGAACAAAGATTTGATCAGTTTGGGAAATCGATCTGTTAACTGGTGACAAATGGCTTGGGAGCTCGAAGTGTAGCTTTTTTATGAGACTTTTAGACAGGTGTGTCAAACTTATTAGCAGTCCTGATGCCATGTTATTTTGAGGTCACGCTAATAGAATGACAGAGTCGTTGGACACTGGCAGATACATACTGAAAGGAGATGTGTTTGGGAGTGGATGGGGCCAGGAGAGAGGTCTTTAATTTAGTTTTTACCTCAGCATAGTAAACTCTGGACCAGCAAATGCAGTATCATATTTAATTTGAATTACGCGGTGGCCAGTCTTTCCACATTTTGATTTAATTGATGGCCTCTTTTAGTAACCGTCCTGCATACAATCTGCTTAGATCTCAGTTAAACTCATTCTATTAATATTTAATGTCAGTTCTCCCTCCCAACCTGCTTATTCCACAATGTATTCTAGTAGTGATTTTCCCCTTCCTTGGTTGATAGCCAAACAAACCATTGCCAAAGATACACATCTCTACCAGTTAGTTTTTGCCATCAGTTTAAGCCTGAGATGGCTTCTATGCACAAATGAAGTAGAGATTATTGAGCTTTTGGCTTCCCTTTTTCTTTCTGCATGTACAACTACTTCTCTGCCTTTTATTTTTAACTTGCCCTGTTCTGTTTCCTTTTGCAGATTTCTCTGCTTAAAAAATAAGACCAGCGCATCAGTTGTTTTTACGACATACACACAGAAACATCCTTCAATAGAAAAGGGTCCGCCCTTTGTTCAACCACTGCTAAACTTCATCTGGTTTCTCTTATTGGCAGTTGATGGGTACAGTCTGATTTTTCTCATGTTGTTCTTGGTTTCCTTTTCAGTTGTTACTGAGATTACATTTTTGGTTGTTTCCTTTCTAGAGGAAAATTAACAGTATTTACAGTATTGTGTGAACAGTATCAACCTTCACTGAAAAGAGATCCCATGTATAATGAGGTGAGTTACTCATAGTTGTAAACAGGATTTAACCTATGGAATTAGTTAAATAACAGCTGATTGTCTCCCGTTTTGTGACTTGTAGATGGGAGTCAGTGATCTAGCTTGTGTGGTGTGACTGCTGCCCATAGTATTTCCACCTGTAAATGAAGTAGCTGACATTGTTCTTCATCTTGTGTTGTTTCAGTACCTAGATAGAATAGGACAGCTTTTCTTTGGTGTTCCGCCCAAGCAGACATCATCCTACGGTGGATTACTAGGTAAGGTTTATGCTAACAATTGTTTATATATACCACCAGTCTTTTCAGAGCAGTGGCTTATATAAAACGGCTGTTGCTGGAAACAGATAATTTGTTCTAACAAATGTGTCATTTTTTTCATAGCTTGTAGAAACAGTCACTACTGTAGAATACAAGATGAATTGGTTGCATGTGAAATTAATTTGGTGAAGCTAGTAGACTTTTCATCTTTGAGAAGGGGAGAAGCATGTCAATGACTCTTATGGCTGATTTTTGACATTACGGTATAACTTCCAAATGTAAAGAAAAATCTTGTTTGTGTTAAAGCTTAATTTCCTCAGACTTGAGTGGCTGGTTTTCTTTAAGTCAAGTCTGGGACTTTGGTAGAGACCTAACCAGTCCTGATACAAAATGAATGTTGCCAAAGTAGCAGTTCTGAAATTATACTGCCCTTCTACAAGAAATGAAAGGGAATAGAGAAATTGAGCCCTCATTTCCTGGCTCTTGAATAAAATGTGAGCATATTGAACTGGATTACTTTTGTAAAATCAAATGTTTTCCTTGAGAACTAAGCTGCTCTGTTTGTAAACTGAATTTAAGCTTTACCTGCAAATGTCAATTCACTGATATCCAAAGTTTGATGAAAAACATAAGCATCATAGATCCCATATGTAAATAACAGCTTTTCAGCAATTCAAGCATCTTTAAATTGAATAAGACAGGGAGAACGCATAAATGCTTTGAAAAAGTTCTTTGTAGCATGATGCAGACCACTGCTGTCTTTTGACAGTTTCATGGCTGGAGGTGTGTCTTTCCTCATTTTGTTGTTTTTTTTTTCTTTCCTCTCATGCGGCAACTATAGTACATAAGCATGCGACTTTAGTGGGATTTTTCCAGTGTACTTTTAGAGAAGGAACAGTATCAAAATACAGCTTCCCAAATCAGTAAGTTCTTAATGGAAACCAGTGTGGGAATACTAATGTCCTCCTGAGACTCTTTTACTTCAAAAAAAAAAAAGGTCTTTTCATTGCACCTAGCAGGATGGTGGGAGAATAGTTGAAGTTTTTGAGATTGAGAATGTAAAACTAGCAATTTTGACTGCCCTGTATTTTATTCTAGGAAATCTTTTAAACAGTCTGATGGGAACTGGAGAAGATGATGACACAGAAGATGGTCAGGAAGATAGCAGTCCTATTGAGCTCGACTGAATGTTGTTGTCATTGGGTGCTGTGTAAATCTGATGATTCGATGACTCCAAAGACAGTTTTGGAATTTGAATCCTGCAGTTGTTTCTTGGTGCCTAAAAGGGCTCCTCCGGTCTTTTAGAAATGGTTGCTGAAATGTTTATAATGTTCGGTCTATATTATTTATGTAAAAAAAGAAAGAAACCAACAAAAAGTAGCCAAACGAACCAATCGGAGCAATTGTTAGCAGGTTTCCGATACAGCGGCTGGTGACTTTGATTAAAATATAGTCTTCTACGGTTTCTGATGCAGTATTCCCTTTTGCACAGTAATTCAATAAAGCATAAATATGGGTCTTGTACTTCTCGGCCTACCCTATACCATCTTTGTTACGAGAAAGCCTCCTTGACCTCTCCCACCTCCAAGGAAGATCTCGAAAGGCAGGGTGATCAATTGAATAATTTATTTGCGAGGCTGGTGCCAAAAGTACTGCGAGAAGAGCCAAGCAGCGTAATTTGAGATGTACATCCAAGAGACAGTGATACCAAGAACTTCCTTCCACTGCCGTGAGTAACATGCACGCCGTTCATACTGCCTTTCACTCTCCTTAAGATCTCGCTCTGGCCAAGCCCACACGTGTGTTTAGCCGGTATTTCCTGAAAAGCACAAGCTTTTTTTACTCTTGAGTAAAAGCCAATCAGTGGAACATAGGTAATTGGCTTCCATGTGGATCTCTCTTGCCTAGGTATAAAAATTTGGCTCATGGCTCTACTCCTTTGGAACAGATTTTTTTCCAGTGTAAGTTCACAACCATACGTAACGGTGATGGTGTTATAGCGAATGAAATTATTTGCTGTGAGCAACGTATGTGTTTGAACTGCAGCTGTATGTAAAGAAAAGGGATACTGCAGAACTTCTGGTTCTTTATGATATATTTATTTTTCTTGGGTGATTTGATTCATTTAACACTTTCTGTAAAAAAGAGTAAATCAATAAATAATGGAGTAACTTCAACCCCAGTGGTAGGCATAGCCATTCTACATCTCCTCCTCTTTAATGCAGCACAGCGGATGTCAGTGGTACAGTGAACAGATGAAATGGTGGGGAAACGCTTTATTTTTTCACGATGAAAATAAAAAAGGCTTAGATTAATAAACAGCAATCATGCATGGGGGAGGGAGGGATTAATACAAATTTATTGACTGTATGAAAAAGAAAAGGCATCGAAAGGAAGACTTTGTGTTAATTGTGAAGTCTCAAATAAACACTTTATACCAGGATGTGCGATATTGCTGCTTTCTAAGAGTTTTACGAGCAGAGATCTTACTTTCCTTGCTATTTTTTTTTTTTAGCGCCCCCGCCTCTGCATTTGACCATGGGTCACCCAGACCTTAGTGCTGCAGCTTTCTCTCGGTGCAGTAAAGGCATAGTTTTAGTCGGGTATTGTAATGTCTGGGGCAGGTGTGGATTGCTTTGCTTTGTGGCGAGGTCAGGGAAGAGCCCCCTACCCGGGATGATGCTGTAGACGTTTAATAAATCATCTGGGACGCCGGCAGC
>NW_009229228.1:0-210 GCF_000690835.1 Fulmarus glacialis
CCCCGGGGACTGAGCGGCTCCTCTCCCCCTCTGCAGGCTTCGCGCTCTTCCCGCAAGGGCATTGCCTTTGGGAAGCGCTCCAATTCCATGAAGAGGAACCCCAACGCCGCCGTGACCAAAAGCGGCTGGCTCTACAAGCAGGTACCCGAGCCCCCGCCATGCCGGGGGTCCCCCCGGGGCCGTGCCCTCCCCTTCCCGTCCCCCTCCGCG
>NW_009229228.1:418-629 GCF_000690835.1 Fulmarus glacialis
CCGCCGGCTTGCCCCCCCCCCAGCAGGCCCTGGTGGCCACCAGCCAGGTGCCTCCGTGCAAACCTGGGCCGTTACCGGGCTCAGAGCAGGTTTTGCCAGCGTGGGCAAAGGGGGTCCGGAGGTGGCAACCCACCAGGGAGCGGTGGCCATGCACAGCACCCCTTTGTGCAGGTGTTTGCCACATCGGGGACCCGAGGGGTTAATGCAGGCG
>NW_009229228.1:820-1028 GCF_000690835.1 Fulmarus glacialis
GCGGTTTCCCACAGGTGGGCTGCCTGCCTGCCCACCCGCGGGAAGGAGCGATGGGCCCGTGTCCCCACAGCAGCTTGTGGGTCTTTGCTGGGGGGCAGCTGGGGCTCCCGGCCCCTCCGTGCGTGTAACCCCTACATTTGCCCACCAGATGAGAAGGAGGAGAGCATCCTGGGCAGCATCCCCCTCCTCAGCTTCCGTGTGGCGGCCG
>NW_009229228.1:1142-1503 GCF_000690835.1 Fulmarus glacialis
TCCCCGCTGCGTCGTCTTCTTGCTTTCTTGGTGACGGGAGCAAGCTGGGGAGAGGGTGACTGCAGTAACCCCCCGGGGATACCCTGCGCGGATGTGCCTTCTGCCTGGGAAACTGAGGCACGCATGGGGCAAAGCAGCATCTCCAAGGTCATCACCCCCCCAGGCCTGAGCTGCTCCTGGGCTCTGCCCCTTGGGGTGCACTGCTGCCCCCCAACCCGGGGAGGTGCTGGGTGCGGGGTGAGCAGCAGCACTGCCCTTGCCGGTGGTGCTGTCGGCCTCTCCCTGCCCCGCTTTCCCCTCCGCATCGCTGCTCCCGGCCGGCCTGTCCCTGCTGGCTGCTGCGGGGCTTCTCGGGACCAGA
>NW_009229228.1:1572-3605 GCF_000690835.1 Fulmarus glacialis
AGAGAGGTGTCCCCAACCCCTCTTTGTTTTTTAGCCTGCTTTGACTGGCGTGCAAAGGAAAGAGAAATGTAATTGCAAGGGGGTAGCCTGTAATGAGTCGCTTCTCATCAGCCTGCGCTGCCGTGGGTGTTGGAGAGGAGAGCAGCGAGAGGCGGAGGGCGGCTGCTGCAGCCGGGACTCTCCCGCGCCCATCCCCGGCAGCAGACCTTGGCTATCCCTCGCTCAGAGCAGGGGCTGAGCTTCCCCGGCACCTCACGGCACTTGTTGGCATCACCATGCACCTTCACCGGCACTTCACTGCCCACGGTCCCTGGGAGGGTCGTGTTAGCACTCGCTTGTTGACGGGCCGATGCACAGGCTGGCTTGCACTCGTGTACACTTGTGCAAAAACCCAGCATTGCACCTTCCGGCGTGTGAGCATGGCAGGAGCCGCGGGGGTCCCAATCTAAGGGATGGATTTTTGTAGCTACCTCCTTTAAACCTGCGTTTAAGCTGCAGCTGAGCACAGTTTAGGGGCGAGCGCTGTCAAGTGGCAGCATGGGCTCTCCCGTGTGCCTGTGCTGACGCTGGCAGCCAGCGAGGCGTCTCTTTGCCTGCAGCTTCTGCAGGTGAGAGCAGAGAAGTGACCTGGGGGTGTCGAAATGTCTCTTGGCTTGTGACACTGGTGGGGAAAGAGCCTTGCAAAGCTGCTGCCCGCGAACTGAGCTCTGCAGGCGCGTGCCTGCCTTTCCATCTGCACGCGAGGGTTTTGGGGGATGGTTTTGTTCAGAGAAGGGTAGAGAGGGTCCCGATGCTGGGAGAGGTCTGTGCTGCAGTGCCCGCGCTCCTGCCACGCTGCAGCTTGACCCTTGTCTGTGTTTCCTCCTCTCTCCGCGGGCGAGGATCCCCGGACGGGAGGTCTCTCTTCGTGCCTGTCCACCACGCCAGCACCCAGCTACCACCTAGGTAGTACCTTCTTGTGTTTCTGATGCATGCAGAAGGGTGAGGGACCCACAGGCTTGCCAGCATGCTCTACTCACCCCGCTTGCACTAATCCAGGGGATGAATCGGTTTGGTTTGATCTTTTGCTCTGGCTGCAGAGGTTTTAGATGCAGGAGTGCATGGGGATTGCAGGAGGTGACCCTGCAGCTGGACACGACGGCTGCATGCTCTGGGGAAGGGGAAGATGGAAACCCAAGGGAGGGTTTTAACCAGAACCCCATTTCCCATCTTTCAGGGGGGAAAACCTCCTGCTTTCTCCCTTTTCTTCCTCCTCGCTGCCTCCCGTCCCTTTCCAGAGAGGGGGCAGGTGGAAGCTTCGAAAAGGCCCTGAATAGCCAAACCTGCCTTTCAGTGTGGGGTGGAGAGTGGGCACAAACATCTTGGACCAAAAGCAAACCTTTTTCCCCCAAAATGTTGTCTGGGCCCAGAAGCCACCTTCCCCCTAACCCTGCATGAATGATAGTGCTCCATCCGGCGCTGCTGGGACGTGGACCCTGTGCCAGCCCCCTGCGCCCCGCGGGGACCCGCTTGCTGCTGGGGTGCAGCAACCTTTGCCAGCCCCCTCCTCCGGCATGGGGCCCTGGGGAGAGCTGGTCCCAAATATCTCTGGGGGTGACTGCGGGGGACTCGTGGCCCCGGGGGATCCCCTGTGAGGGGATGAGGGCTGGCGCTGGCTCTGCCTGCAGAGCCGGTGCCGCTGAGGATGCATGTGGCCACGAGGCTTGGGCAGGGGAGGGAAGGATCGTGCCTGGCCGCTTCTGTGGCGGCAGGACCTCGTGCCAGAGTGGAAATGGAGCTCTCACCCTCCTGTCTGTCTCTCTCCCCACTTCTCTGCCTCCCTGCAGGTGACGGTGTGCTGGGTGGAGGAGATGCCAGCGAGTAACGAGCAGTCCCTGTCTCCCCAGGCCGAGCATGCTGGCATCCGGACCTACTTCTTCAGTGCCGAGAACACGGAGGAGCAAGAGTCCTGGATCCAAGCCATGGGCGAAGCCGCCCGGGTGCAGATCCCCCCGACCCAGAGGTCAGCACCCATTGTCTACCCGTGCCACCCC
>NW_009229229.1:0-20186 GCF_000690835.1 Fulmarus glacialis
GATAGAGTTAATTTTCTTCATAGCAGCTTATATGGTGCTATGTTTTAGATCTGTGATGAAAATAGTGTTGATAACATAGGAACGCTTTGGTTGTTGCTCAACAGCTCTTTCACAGCATCAAGGCCTTCTCTGTTTCTCACTCTGCACCAGTGGATACACTGGGAGGTGGGGACACCACCAGGCAGATGACCTGAACTGGCAATAACCAAAGAGCTATTCCATACCATGTAACGTCGTGGTCAGCAATAAAAGGGAAAAGAGGGGGCTTTAGCGGGGTTAGCCATCTTTTACTTGGGAACCGTCTGGGCATCGGTCTACCCGGTCACCACAGGAGGTGGTGAGTGAGTGCCTTTGCATCACTTGTTCTGCTTTCTTCTCTCTCCTTCCACTTATCCTTCAATTATTAAACAATTTTGTTTTGTTTTGTATTATCTTGACCTCCAAGTTTTCTTGGTTTTATTCTTCCTTTCCTCTTCACCCGTCCCACTGGAGATGACGGGGGGAAGTGAGCAAGCAGCTGTGTGGTGCTTAGCTGCCCACCAGGGTTAACCCACAAAAATATGTATTTTGCCTATCTCAACAATTTCTCAAATACTACAAAATATAATTAATTGCTACAAATAATCAGAGAGGGGTAAAAATTATTTTCTGCTGCTGTTTTATTGATTCACTTCCTGAAATTAGGAAGCTTCAAGGTTAATTGCACTGTTTAAAAACTCATTTTAATTAAACTGCATAACTACTGCAGGGAGATTGAAACCCACCAAATTTATACAGAGGAAAACAAAATAATACATTCAAAGAGAAATGAAGCAGATGACATTCACATCTACTATTGCAAGATTGTAGAGAGAAAAGAAGTAATTATTTTCTAGGCTGATGACCTCAATGAACTTATGTTATTCTAGACAGAAGAAATTAGAATCTTTTTTACCTTGCCACAGTGAAATTATCTGGAGGCAAAAGCCGAGCAAGTTGAATGAAGATGTGATTAAGAGAAGCACAGAATCCACACCACTGTGCATAATAGAGCAGCAAGACATTCTGGAAAATGAAATGGAGAAGACTTTGATTACCTATTGTAGTTAATCTGCAGTAAAGGAGAACTAGTCTTCACAACATCTAAAACTTGGAACCCTTAAAATGTGAAAGGAAATTATATTCTTATGTTAATAAACTTTATTATAAGCTATTTACTGATGCCCTCTGTCTACTGAGTTAACACCCAAAAACTCTGGGGAATTCTCTTTCCATAAAGAAAAAGACATAATTAAGAGGGTTATTTAGTTTATTCAGTTCAGGATCACTCCCTTTAAGTGAAAATGCACCAAACTTTACTACACTTCCCAAGATTCTTTTGCATTCTTAAATTCCTATGTATCTAACAGTGACTGTATGCTTGGGGGGGCAGGGGATGATGTCTAGGCTTCTGCTTTTTGCCTCTAACTAGAAAAGCAGGAGTTAGGGCTGCTGGAAACTAATTACTGGAGATGCATATATTCACTGCAGACCTAAAAGACAACGGATATTAATCCTTACTATCACATCTTTGAGAAATCGAAGTAATTTAACTAGTGTTCAAGATGACATCTTATGTAAAGCAATTTCACGGCATGCAATTGGAAAGCTTTTACCTGTAAGAGTTCTGGGTTTTTTGCTGTGTGCTTTCAAATAATGCCTTAGGTTTAAAACCTTCCTTTTTTTTTTTTTTCATTATGTCTACTTTGCAATAATTTTAAACTTTTTTTTAAAGTAAGTTTTTTTTAAAAAATGCAATATATAGAAAAAAAATTGTGGTATATTTATTTCCTTTGAGGTATGAAACACAGAAATCAGAATATTCTTCAATGTTACCTCAAACCCTATGTATTTAGCATGTACTCCTGCTACAGTGGAAGAAAGGAAAAGAAAAAAATCAAGTCACAGACACTTTTTTTTTTTTTTTTAAAATTAAAATCTATATTTCAAACACACAGGGAAAAAACCACACTTCCTCCTGCCAAAAAAACCCAAACACAACAAAAAACAACCCCCAAAAACTCAACAAACCTTGAACTGTGGCAGAAACCTGTCAGGGAATCAGTTGCACTGACTTCTTGATTATTTTAACACCAGAAGATGATGTTTTGCAGATTTACTTAAGATCACACTATTCTGAATTGCCTTTTTAAAAAAAAAATACTTTTGAATTGTTACAAAATAACATATTTTATGTTACTAATAAGCAAAGCACATCAATGTGAAAAAAAGAACGAGACCCCCTCCTCAAAAGTCTGAGCAATGATTTGCAAGAAACTTTTTCAGTAATGAGGTGTACCTTTTCACTCAAAAACACGGTATCATGAAAGGTATTAGTAGTCACTTCAGTGATTACACGCTGTTCATGCAAATGGACTGAAGAGTCATCAACAAGATGCCTTTTCAAGGGACTGTAGAGAATACTGAAATTTTTTATGAAGTTCTCTGAAATGAAATTGATACATAACAAAGTTATTTCAGTTTCACAAATATGTCATTTTGGCAGTTTTTACTTTGGGATTCAGAAGAACTTACAGAGAAAATACAAATTCAAACCTGGTTTCATGTCATTAATTTTTGACAGTTTGGTATCAACTCTTCAGTAACCACCACTGACGTGAAAACAAGATAAAATTTCTCTGATTTTTTGTTTTGCTCATTACAGTCTTCTTTTCACTTGCCACACTGCTCTCTAATCTTGCTTCTACTCCTATTCATTGTACTATAATAATAATTCTCTACTCTCCTAATCTAGCTATACACCTGGTAAGTCATAAATAGTATACTCTCACCATTTTTCACTTTCTGCATAGCACTGAAGTATTTGGCCCTTATCTCGAAGGCTCCACTTAATTCCACATGTATTTGCATTTTTTCTTTAATTTTTAATTATTTTCCCTGTAATTCTCCTTTTGCTTTAGACCTTTAAAGACTGTGCTATTCCCGTGCCAATATGACCAGCCACCTTTTGTTTACCAGTGATCACCTTCCCCTTCATTCAACTGTCTCCTTAGTTTTAAGAGATTTAACAAGTAGCTGGCCAGCAGTAAAAATTTAAAACAAGCCCCAAAGCCCTCAAATTACCTTCAGCTACGCTCCTCTGAGCCTGGACCATGTTCTCTAAATTGCTGCAAGATATTGACTGTACCCTTCTTTTCAATTTAGATAGAGAAATATTATTCTACGCATTCTAAAATAAGAGTATTCAATAATCAAGACAAAAGATATAATATCAAATACATAAAAAATAATTATTTGATCAAACAGAAATATCTTGTGCTCGTATTTCCAATCCAAAAACTAGGCCCAAGTAGAACTGGCACTTTTGTACATACATACAAAATACCAGATCATCAAGTTTATCTCTGAAATGCAAACAACAGTATATTTAATTTTATATTTATTATTCAGCATTTCATTAAATTCTTACACCAGACCAAAACATTTTTTTTCTTTCTAGATCTCCAGAATCTATGCATGATTAAGTAATAACTAAAAGGAGGGGGCTAATTAGAAGACATACTCCTGAATTTTTAGAAACCATCTGTAAAAACTGAAATCTGTTAAAGGTATTAAACAAAAATCTGTTTTGTTATTTTAAAATATGAAAAGTTGAGAGGCTTAAGGAAGTAAAATAAAATTTTAAAAAATTCCACAAAACCCAACATAAATCACAGTCAGTCCTTGACAAAATATGTAGGAACAAAAATTTTCCAGAAGTTCAAATGACTTGGAATAGAAATATACTGAGTGTTCCTTAGCAGAGAAACCCTCATCATGCTCAGGAAATCCTGTGACCTGAAGAGACAGAAAGTACTGGGGAGCAGAAAGGGGAAGGAAATTTCTATCTCCTCACTCTGATCTTAATTTTTCCTAAGCATCCTTTTACGGTCACTGGGGTTTTTGTTTGTTTTTCCAGAGTGTTCTTCTGGGGGGTTGGGATGGAGACAGCATACAGGGCTGGATGGGATCCTTAACAACACGGCTATTTGTTCTATGTTGTGCGTACTTCTGTACTTATGATTATGGCAAAATGGAAAACTAATTAATGCTATAAGAATTATATTGATATACCTTCTTGAACAATTTAATGCTATGTTCACCTGAATTTACTTCCATGTTTAGTTACACTGCTAACATTAAAAAACCCTGCATTTTCTGAAGGTGAACTTGGTTTTGCACATTATCATGACAGGTAAATGCATGTGGCTAGGCATGTTGTGTCTTATTCAATAACCTGTAAATAAATAAGAACTGCGATCATTGGGTTGGTTGGTTGGTTTTTTGCTTTTGTTTTTGAGGTTTTTTTTGTTGTTTCTTTTTTTTTCCTCCTTCAATTCAGCCAGGAACTAGAGTATTGACAGATTTGGCCAAAACCACTTCAGAGCTCTACCTTGAAAACACACATACTTTTCAAAATAAATTTAAAACAATTTATAAGTTGATTTCAGAGGACAAGAGGAAGGGCTAGCCTCTGCTGGTAAGTGGGCAGTATCGCACAAAATTCTGGGATATTTTAGTACACAGAACAGCTGAACAAACACCACCACCACCATTAATATACAAATGTCTTCTGTAATATCAAAGGTGTTAGATGCACAGTAATTTTTTTTTCCACAAGCAAATTAGTTTAGATTTTACCAATTCCTTCAATGCATCAGGCAGTCAAGAATCACACATTCTGAGGTTCACTTCTTTTAAAGCAAATTACTTCTGGTATATGAAACTTAGTTCTTACGTCATCTAGAACTGACTGATTCTACTGCTTGGTGAACTACTAAATAAATTAGAATAGAGTAAATTACGACTCACGATGTTGACTATAGTCTCACGTTTCAAAATGGCATTAAGTTTTCCATTCATAAGCTTACTAGCAAACTTAATTTTCTTATCTTAAGCATTTGTATAGCAGATACCATACCCAGGGTAGATCCAACAAGTGACTGATTTTGATCCAGGACATAGTGCACTTCTTCTTTCAGGTCAACAATGGCAGCAAATTCTTTAAGATGAGTAGATCTTGATGCTCCTAGTCTCTCTGCATATATCCAAAAAAGATTTGAATCCAGTAGATAAAGATTCAAGGTTTTGTTGGTCCTGCAGCTCAGACCAGTAATGTTAGTGCCACTAATATGAAGGTCAGGAATAAAACAATTCCTATCCTCAATATGAGGAATAGACTGTTGGGTGTTATCTTTCTTCCCATGGGAAGAAAATGCTACTTTGCGGGTCTGAAAGATGGTCTTCTCGGAACTAATGAAACTTAAAAAATTCCTGTTTACCGTCCTGCAACATGCAGTGTAATAGCTAAAGGGACTATAGAAACTTAAGAAATTGCTGCATTCTATGGTATTTGATATAACTTGAAAAAAGGTACGTTCCTGGAGGTAGAAAGAGTCCAAAGCTGCTTCTATCTCTAAAAAGTTACAGTGTGGCACATGGACTTTATTTGGTTTGACACCAAGTGTCTGGTTAATGCAAAGCTCACAGACATTATGAGTTCTAGATATTGAATGCCACTGCGGAAGCACCACTGTATTACAGCATGGGTACTTGGTTATTGAAAATGTTTCTGATAATTTCGTATGTGCATCTGGTACAGAGGAATCAAAAGCTGGTGAATCAGTGCCTTCTAAGGGTTGAAGATCTAGCTCAGCTGCCTGGCTTTTATTACAGTTGTGGTATTCCAAGGCCACTTTGGTAATCTGGGGGGGGAAGAAAAAAAAAGAAAAATTAACTGTACATAGTTCACGCAAATGCAATTATCTGTTGCAGGTTTAACAACATATACGCAATTAGAGATGGAATCTCAGAAACGTAAAGTTGACTACTCTTCATTCTTACAGAAAATTATAGGAGGCTCTGACTTGATAACAAAGTTAAATTTTCAGATATTTCAGCATGTAAGAATTAAATGTACAGAACAACAAAAAGCCACTTTAAAATTTTTTCAGTCCACTACACTGATCTTAAGGTCCTCTTTGCATCATATTTACCACAGTGTAATAACACTACATTTTAAGGTTAAATCCCTCTACATGAAGCATTAATCAGTTCAGGTTCCTGAATTTCCCTTATTTTCCAATACGAGGAGAAAATAAATAAAAGCATTCCCATATGAAAAGAGAAGAGATTTTTTCCTCATATAGGTGGTGCACAAATTTTGTAACAATCACTAGCAGTGTTGAAGCAATGTTAGTATTCTCTCAGCCATGGGCATATAGTTGTAATACTGCAGGTGTACTTTGCATATAGTAATGCATGACTTACTGGGAGAAGAAAGAAAAAAGGAAAAAAAGAAAAAAGCCTGCCTCTCAGCGCAGACACTCCTGTGCTGCATCACCATTTTGTTTTTCAGAACCAAGAGGAAACAAGCAGCGAAAAAGGCATGTGTATGGACCACAGAAGGAATTCCCTTTCTAGGAGATAAATAACAGAACATACAAGAAATGAAAATGAAACAGGAAGTTTCCCTTCATCCTCATCTATCCCATTAAACATAATGAAAATACACACATTGCTTACACAAGAACACTTTGATAGGAATCACTATAATTACCAAAGGGATGTTGAAGCATTACATCTAGAAGGGGTGCTGTGTCACACAACCATCAGTATTAAGATGTTATCTATAGCAACAGTTTGTTACAGTCTTTAAGAATTCATTGTTAGATGTTTTCATCCTGAAAACGCTCAATTAAATACTCAGAAGAAATTTGACCCCTCATACTACAATCTAGACTGAAGATTTTGACTACCTACATAGAGAAACATGAGAAGAAATTATAAACAGAAAACCAGATTTGTGTAAGAAATCTCATTTCAGTGAGCTACTATCAGAAAAAAAATTTTGCTCTGAGAGCTTTCAACATACAACTTGACAGTCTTGTTCTTTGCAAGTGCCTTACAGTTGAGTGTCACTGCTTGATGAAACCCAGAGGACAGCTGCAGCAAACATCTATGCCTATGGTAAACAAGTTGCATAATATCTCTCTATCAAAGTGAAGCTATACAGGGTCAACTGAAGTATTCTGTATCTCATTTCACATTTTGGTAAATACTGTTATTTAGCAGAATGAAATCTGAATTGGAACATCTTATGTTGCACTGATTTCATCTAAGTGGTACCTGTTACTAGAATGTTTAATCTATGACAAGCATCACTGAACTAAGTCTGCCAAAAGTAAGACAGGTTAGTACAAGAATAATCGCAGTTCTTTTCCAGTCTTTCCACAAAGATTTCCATAACCTTATCTTGTAGCAGCCTAGCTTTTATTGTGTCTATTTCTAGTTTGGCTAAATATTGTACCGTAAGTTATCTTCATTTTTTTCCTCATTCAGACACTGCAATATTAATTAGGCCTCCTTGTGGAAACCACACATTCCAGGACATAGATGCCATGTATATAAGTCACATTGCCACCAACACTTAGCCCTGCTTTTCATCTTCCACGGATGCTTGTTTCTTGTTCCACGCTGTCCTTAGTGCTATACTGTGATGTGCAGCTGTGTGATATACTAAATGGGACAATGGGTTCCAGCTGAAAAATAGCCCAGGGAAAAAAAAGTATTTTTCAGCCAAGTTAGTTTCCCTATCTCATTTACTGCACAGCTACACAAACTCCTGCCCTAGGCAGTTCAGAAATGGAAATAATGACACAGCGAGAGAAAATTGGAAGGCAACTAAGGAACGCACAGGATATAAAAATCGGATTAATTCCGAGCAGTTTTTCAATTGGGCTATATTTCAAATAACACTGTCTGGTTTAATAAAAGGTCCATTCTTCCTTGTGTAACCACCTCTGGAAAGACGGAAGGAGAGGAGAGACAGAATAGAGTAGACAAAACACAAGTCCTGCAATACTTAATACATTCTTGCTCTTTTGTTTGAGCTATGTCAGCTGGAACAGAAGACCAAAGATCTGCATCTCACACAGTACTCACCACAAAAAGAAGGAAGTCAAGGAATAGAGTTAGATGCTTGTTCTAAACAACTGTTGACATGAGACAAAGGCATGTTGTGTGGGATGCAAACCAGCGTATGCGAGTTGTGATAATATGGCTTGAGAAAACGTGTTTTCAAACAAAATTGAATACTTGGAACAGTGAAATAAAATACCTGTCACAATTAAGCTCAGAACCCTGACTAGAGTTCTCAAGTTCTAGTATTTTTGAAGTGAAAAAAGAATTACTTCACTTACTTCATCTAAAAGAGGATGAATTTCTGCTAGGGGATCGTAAGGTATAAATATGAGAAGTGCTGGTCCTTTCTTCAGCTCGTTGTTTAGAAGAAGGCTTTTTCCACCATGTGGTCTCAGCCAGCGTATGAGCATCTCTCGATTTTCTAGAGCCCACTTGCAAATATTCTCAGCAGTATAGTTCATGATGTTATTTGGATATATCTTGAAGAGGGAAAAAATAATTACTTGTCCTCTCTTGGTTTAGTAATGAATACAGTTCTCAAATATGGCATGCTTTGTTACTGTAATGCCTAAAACTCTCTTCCCAGTTTCATATACCCTTTCCCTTTGGGAAATCTTTCCAAATGCTCATCAGATCATAGTAACACACACAAGCTTTCAGGCAAAAAGTATTCTACCAGGGAAGCTCCTCTTTCTTTTACTACATCTTTATAATCTTTACTTTTCTCACTAGTATAAATTTTCTTTATAAGTGAAAGAGCTCAGTCTCTAAGCTGGTATCATCACATATCTTGATTTATGGCATATTAGAAAACTTTTTCCCACTACTCATTCACCACATTAACTCATTTTAAATTAATCTTTTAAGACCCCAACATCAAAACTGCACTTAAAACTGGTATTTCTTATTACTGAATGCAGGGAAAAGAAATGCATGATAAAAAGCGCTCACAATTCTAGGGTCATTTTAATAAATTAAGGCAAGTTTATCTTAAATCATTTGCACAGACAAAGGTAGTTTTATATTATTTACCAATAATTTAACCTGAAAAATCCATGTTTTCCCTAGTCTCAATTGAATAAAATACACATTACAGTATTTATCTTCACAGAGTTTCCACTCATGGTAGCAGTGTGGATAGATAAGGTCTCTATGCCAAATAGCAAATCTGAAAGTTAGTATTTTCAGTCTCAGTCTTCCAAAAATCAGGCACATAGATTAAGAGTTACTATAAATTTTCAATTAAATTAATTTGCCTGATTTTTCTAATCAGTGTAATGTCACACCTTTAAATCGAAAAAAAAGTTTTCACTATTCTTACTCTCTCTCCACAAAATCTCTTTGTCCATATCCTCATTCAAGTAGCCTTCTAATTCTGACCCACTGGAAGAGGTAGAAACTTTAGGAGAGAGTCTTTGTGTAGTCATTTCCGAGGTGCTTGGGTTTTTTGGGTTTTATTTCGATAGAGACAATCAACTTGGGTCTTAGCTACTGTTTAGAACAGCTGCTGACTGGTAGAATGAAAATATGTATTACTGTACAAAAATATTGTTCTTAAACATCCTGTATCCTAAAGCTCCGTGAAACACTTCATGGTCTACTACAACAGAGCTTCAACCTCCATGTACCGTCTCAGAGTCACTACAACATAAATAACACTCACAAGAGATGTGTTGACATGTCTGTGCAAATACACGCTGCCTGAATGCACCAATGAGATCTCCTCTGCAACATGTTTATCCGTGATCACTCCAAAGCGAATTGTTCCAAGGTAATCTGAAAGGGCAAATTTTCAGTTTTTAAATACAATTATACACACCGAACTTCTCTCCTGAAAGCCTTCGAAGAACACCTTCAAACCAAAACACAGAACATTGCTGTGTAAAGGCACAGAAATCTTACTGACTAGCAACTGCCAATATCGGTAATTAAGTGAGGTAGAAGAAAGATGCCAAGAGCAGGCAACAAGAACAAATATGTTCCTCCTCTGCACTCAAGGTATAGAGAATGTTAACCTGAATTGTCCAATTTCTTGATTGCTTATTAAATATAGAATCTGATATCATAGATGCACCTTGCTACGTGTTACAGCACCTCAGAAGCCAAGATGAGATATACATATAAGGAAAATGTATGAACATTGACTGTTTAGAAGATGTACATTTACAATAAATATATAGTTTAAATACGTATTATAGTCTTTCTATATTTATAAATATGTATACACAAGGATAGAATGCTTCTCATCTTTACGTTGCAAAGAACTATCCCAACGTATAAATGGGGAATTACAGAACAAAATATAGGAGAACAGGCTCTATATCATATACCAAGTCCATGGCACAGTAAAAGTCAGAATAATGGTATCAATTTCCTTCATTTGCTGACAGGAAGAAATATCCATAAAATGCGCTAATCTTAACTTTAAGAAAGTTCTATCCAGAATTTATGATCCCCCCCCAAAAAAAAGGTATTAATCATATAAAAGTTTGCATATTTAAACACAAGAGGTTTTGTATTTTAGATTATTAATGCAAAACAACAGGGGGAGAAAGCCCTTCTCATCATGCTACCTTGTACCAGCTCTGTAACACCATCCAGGAAAGCGCTTCGTTGAATTCAGTTACTAAGTATTAACAAAGTCAAGTTCATCCTATGCCTCTGAACCGGACATTTCAAATGTTGCACAAAACAAACAATCTTGGACTCAACTTAAATAAGTGCTAGTTTGATTATGGCTCTATATGGGTTGCAGCTACATGTTTAGGTTTTTGAGGAAACTGTATCTTAATGTATCCTTGAATAGCAGCCTGTCATATACTTTATTCCATGACGGCCAATCACATAATAGGCCTTTTATGTAAGCAATCCTCACACTGTAATAAAAGACAGTCTCGTAATTAGATCAGCATCAAGAAACACTCAAAAGGGATTAATTCCCAAGTTACAAAATATTGCAAAAAACCTACTGAAGCCCACATACATAATTCATTCACAGATGTCTTAAATTATGAAAATGAAGCTTTTACCTTTCTTTAATGAATGTAATGCTGATGTGAAGAATGTTAGATAACCAGGTGGTTGAGGTGAAGCATTGAACTCAAAATATCCTAGAACTCCAGGCTGAAATAATAAGAATTAGACTTAGTTAAGCTATTTTCAAGTATAAACATATGGGGCACAGCAATTATTTGCCTACAGTAAAACACAACAGATTTTAAAAAGACAACAATGTTAACTGAAGAACAGTCACTTTATGCTGCAAGAAAAATTTTAATATTAAAAGACTGAATGGAAACCAGTTCTAAAATTGTCATTCAAAAGGTATGTATGAGGAGGGTTTTTATGGCTGTAGATGCGTAAGTTTCAAACCACATATTTCCCCATGTTAGCTATAAAAAGTTCACTAAAAACAATTAATATTTGCTTTGCAACTATTTTATGAGTCAGCTCCAGCACCAACATAAGAACCATAAGCATCATAAAGACTTCTTTTAGAATTGGAATATCAAATGTGATTTTTCAGAGTATAAACAACTTAAACAGTAACACTTTAATTGTTCACTATGTTGCACATAATGAGCAAATACATATGAATTCACACATTTCGTACGTGAATACTTGAACTGCTAAGCCAACTTATCATCCCATCATTAAGCTATCAGTCATTGTAAATTCTTTCAGTATATCCTGCAGGAGTCAGTGAGAGATCAGCTGCACAAAAATAATGAAAGAGCCCCATATCCCACCTGCATATCCATAAAGTTCTTCAAATTGCCAAACAGACAATTCAAAATTTAAAAGACTCATCCCTAATGGGCCTACTGACTTTGCCAGGTATGAAGCGTGAATGGGTTCATACTAAATTCAGGAAGAGAATCTGAGAGAAGCTGACTTGAAACAGGGAGGTGCGTAGTCTTTAGACTTCTCTTGTTCCAAAATGTCAATTAAGTTTTGGTTTTAAATTTTTCAAAATATAAGCCATTAAAAATTATTATTCATTATGTTCTTTAACGCATCACTCAAATTGGCTTAATAAACTTTCAGGATGGAGTAAGTGATGGAATTTGGTTATTTTGTGTTGTTTCCCAGTTCCACCAGTGCATATAGAAAGAGCATTTGATACACAAAGCAAGAGCACTCTAGGGATTGCTGGGGAACAAAAGATTCCAGACTTCCGATCACCCATTTGTGTGGCAAATATATTCCCACATAAGTATTTTCATTTGGTATTTCAGAGGCTGCTTTATTTTTTTGTTGAGTTTTACATACAAAATTTTTAATTTCTTTTTAAAACATGAACATATATTTTACCTGTTACTGTCATTAGTGATATGAATTCAGTTATTCATACCAACCAACATGCTCAATTCAGTATGAATTAGCGATCTCAGGATGTTCACCAATAACAACACTGCCCATTCTAACTAACAACCTGCTCTTTTTAGGCAGGAATTATCTTTCATGAATGAATGCTAAACACAAGACCCTTGTTCATAAAGATTCCTTATGAGGTACCCCAAGAAAATTATCAATAATAAAAATGAGATACAACCAATTAGTGACATTTCTGCTATAAGAATTGTCAAGAAGGAAATAAAAATATAAGTAAAATAGAAGTGAAAAAATATAGCAAAATAATAGCACTCATTCTTCTTTTTTAAACAATAAACAGGTTAGTGTTCACCTTTTCCTCCTAGTACCAAATTAAGACAGTAAAAAGAAACAATCCCTTACAAAAAACTTTTAAACCATTCAAGTGAACCAAAATAAGGAGACAGGTAAGATGATCAAAATTTAGGTTCCCATTTCCTAGGACCATTTCTGAATACCATTACTGTATGAAGCAAACTTATGGCACCAAATAGTGAATGAAAGAAGAGTCAAAAGGGACAGTAAAATGTGACAAGAAGACAAAAGTCAGACCTAGAAATATTTATAAAGTTATTAAAAAAGATTCTGATTCTGACTGCCAGTTCTGTTGTACACTAATAGCAGCTTAAGACTTCCAGATTGTGAAGAATGAGATGTTTCCATGAGGCATTTTTGGAAAGTATTTTTCAATAAGAAAAAACTGTAGTGGGAGAATATATACTGATACTATATGCCTAATCAGTAAACTGGTTAATTAATGTCCTTTTAATGATCATCCCAGAATAGTTAAAATTTCCTCCCTGTTACAGGCTGCAATTATACATGAGGAAAGTGTCTAAAATGCTGTATTTCTTCTCAAGTACCATGCAGATTTTCCTGTTCTTCTGTCAGAATAAAGAAGTTCACTTGCTAATACCAACTACTCTGTTCATTTTAACAAAATTGAACACTTAAAGGTGCAACTAACAAGGAATCTTGCTCCGTACAAGTGAGATTCAAGTCTTACAGAAGAGAGATCTCGCTGTAAATAAGAGGTTCCTAGTTTTGAATACAAGTATGCTAAGAGGAGCTTGATGGCAGCAATTCCCACTTCCTTTCATGTAAGAACCTCCAAAACAACCAATAACTGGTGTAGCAACAGCTACCTGCATACTGTTTATGTGGGCATCTACATAAAAGCTGTTATTGATGATCAGCTGCTTCCAAGCAACCATCTATGTGGAGTTATGGTTAACTATCTTCATGCAGGCAGTTAAGAATAATCAGTTGAACAGGATATGACGTACCGCTATATAAAGTTGGAGGATAAAGTACTGGAATGTGACATAGGGATAGTTCAAAGATAACTGCATTAGGAGCATTGGCATTACTAGAGTGGAGCTTACTGGAGCTTTTCTTTCCATGAAACAATTTTCAGCACCTGTCTCAAACCGAGTGTCTGTAGGAAAGGTTTTGGAACAAACCTGAGGACGTCAATAGTGAAAAGTCATTAGTACCATCTTCTAATAAAACTCATATATGGAAATACAAAATTATTAATTGTAGTGTAGCCTATTTCTTGCTTGGTCTCTACACCAGAAGAATGGGAAGTGATGTGTGATGCCAATTAAATAAACAAATAATGGATTTGACAAGAACCTCAACAATTAAAGAACCGCAAGTTTATAGAAACTTTAAGAATTAACAGAGATCTTCAGGTGAGTAATTTTTATTGGAGAACAGCCAGCATGGTTTTATTACTGAACCATGCCTCAAGTCTATCAGAGTTCTCTGAAGGAATGAGCAAGCTTGTAGATGACTAATCTACTCAATGCAGCATACGTAATTCCCCAAAAGCCTACAAGAAGTTACCAAACACACTGGAAGAAACTAAGGTGATAAGGAATAACATGGAAGGTCCTTTTCTAGATTAGTAAAAAAGACAGAAAACTACAGGTAGAAGTTACTGTTCTTCCACAGTCAAAGACAGCCAGCCAGGATGTGTACTGATGCTCATATAGTTCAACATTTCTATAAACACTTTAGAAAAGGGAGAGAAGGGTGAGGAACAAAATTTGCAAAGGTTATTGGCAATCATCGAAACTACAGCTGACTCAGAAGATTTGCAGAAACACAGTATTAAATGACTATGTGATGAAAGAGCTCTGAAATTTAAAGGCCAATATTTGCGAAGTAATTGGAACAGAAAAAACCCCACAGCTACTGATTAGCTTTTACAATTAGATAAACGCTTTTACTACTCAATTAAGTTATTTCTATCCCAATTTGTATTTATTTTTATGTTTTGGCTATATTGCATTGAAGTAAGGGAGATGATTTTTTTTTCAGAATCTCAGACTTGTGCAGGCAGGCAATTCCTGCCTCATTTTACCTGTGAACACAGGAAAGAAAACAGCAAGAGGAAAGGAATGTGTTATCTCTGAGGAACAAAAGAACCAATATTACACACCACTAATTCTATATTGTAGAAATGCAAAGAAGAAACTGTTGATTGATACTAGATTAATTAAATTTGCCAGTAAAAGTCTGTTCATTTTCTAACGATGTTAAAAACATTGTATATCCAGAACAGAAGCAAATTCTCACATCATCATTTAACATAGGCACCACAGTACTCCACACAAGAGCAAGCTATTAAGCCAAATCCACTTCTGGGTCAGATCCTACACAGCTGGTTAACGCTCAGGAAGCATTTCTACACAAATAGAGCAAAGAAGAAAGCTGACACCATGTTAAGACATATGCCAGCTACCCCCAGAGAGACCAACAACTCCCCCACCTCTCCCAAAGCCAGAAAATGATGAGCTCGCTGGGCACATTTAATTTTCTTAAGTGAATGAAGCTTTTTGTCTAGCTACAGAAGCTGCACGTTTTCCTCCTCTGTGCCTCAGAAGGATGAGGCCATTTCTAGTAGCTGGGTTAGCTAGATGAGAAACGAGACATGCCAGTTTGGATTAAAATGAAATGCTTACATCTCTGCAGTTAAGAAAACAAAAGAAGTCTGATTAGAGGTACTTACACATACCTGGAGTTATAGTAGGAACTGCGTATCTTTCTCCTGATGTAACAGATCTTCCTATGCATTCCAAGATTTTATCTGCTTTCCAAATGGGATTTTTTTCCTTGCTCTCAAAAATTAAATTCTAATTCTTATCCAGTTCTAGTTTTGCACTAGTATCATTCCATAACCACAAAAAAACCTTAAATACTATCAGAAAATGCAGAATCTTAACTTGCGAATCTTCAACCGTAATTTTTTTCACGGGGTTTGAGCGCCCTCTTCTGAGATCAATACAGCATCTCACGATACTCATTATTGGGTTGAGGAATGGACATAACACCATGTAACTAACACCACTTGCTCTTACATTTAGCTGGATTCTGCTCATCAGTATTTCTTAGAAATAAAAACATGCTAATTAACATTTGAATACAAGATAAAATACTGCTAGATTTCAGTATCTCTTGGTGTGCTTCAACTTAAAAAAATGCTTTGAATGTTTATCTTGGTACCTTTACAGTACTTGTTAGTTCAAGCATACTAACATCTTTAATGGATTTCGATATTCAATTGAGTGTGGGTAGAGCTCCTGGTTTTCTTTGCTAGATGCTTTTCCCATCAAAAGCTGGCTACTGGAATTTGAACACAAGATTAAAGCTCCAAAAGCTTCACAGATTAGATGGAAAAGGACAACTATGGGCTTGAAGTCCTGGCTATCAGTAAATTGACAAGCAACAACAAAATGCCCTTGAAACAAGAAAAGAAGGGTGCAGTAGCTCTTTTAAGTGTGAAAATACATGCTGAGCAGAACTTCAGCTCGACGTGATGCCCTGCAAATGCATCACTCATCTAGTCATAACTTACCAACTTGTTGCCTGCTCCAGATTATACATAGTGCTATCCTTGGACAGAGAAAACAAACAATGGGGACCAAAAGTGAGTGACAGGCAACTGCTTCCTTAATATGGGAGACCTTAATACCAAAGTAGAATGAAACAGCCAAGGAACAGAACGGGCACTGCCTAAGTGCAGTCTGGGGATCAGCTACAAGAAGGTTCTTTTCAACGGAAATTTTCAAGTCAAAATTAAATACCCCTAACCTAAGTTTGCAGAACCCACTCCCTAGCAGAACACAGAACTGAAAATTAGATACTGATGATGACAAATCTTTCAGAAAATATTCAGAGCTTCAAATTAATTAGCTTTTCAATGAAGAAATCACAAAAGCCTGATCAGGCAGCAGACAGTGCTCAAAATGCCCAATGATCTATCCTTTAGTCTCCTCTCCTTTCCCTTCTGCTAAAAATTAACATTTTTACTCTATAAAAGATCAAAAATCAAAGGAAGACACTAGCCAAGGCTCTCAAAATAGGAATTAGTTTGTGGCATACATGCTCCTCCTGTAACCTACTCTACTCCTCAAACTTTCTCACTTGAACACAGGAGTCACCTCCTGGATTGTATCTTCTCCTACAAAACGTATAAAGTTCCTCAACTTGCATGGAAAACATTAGAAAATGTTCACATTTCTAACTGTTTAAAATTATGAAATAACGTGTTTATTTCTGGTTTAAAACTAACTTTTCCTCTGTGCCTGACTATATTTCCGTCTCCATCCATCTTCATATACAATTCTCTATTTCTTAGGTCTTCCCTATATCCCAGCTCCTGAACACTCAGCATTTGCTTTTCTTATTGCACTCACCAATGTCCTGTTCCCTGAATGGATCTTACTGCATGAGGTGGCTGGTTTTTTGTATCCCCTTCTCCCCCTCTTGCTTAACTTTACAGAAGCAAGACACTGAGCATCTAGTGCCATGGCCTGGGAAATAACCTCAGCCTTAAATGGCTGCGGGGCAGCATGACAGATCAGACTCTATTCTTAGTCCATTTCAGAAAAAAGAACCAACAAACACTGAACATAAACAGAGATTGGGCATTTGGAGCCACAGAATTTGAAGCACAGGAAGGGGGGGAAGTCTGAACATAGAAATAAAAATATCTGTTCAATTACTAAGCAGTATTTAAAAAAAAATATTTTGTGGTTCCCCCATAAATCTGTCTTTTATCTTAGTCTTTTTCCAATGGAAGTGCACCTCCTACTGTAAAGCAAATTTAAGCTTAATGACACTATGCTTATTAGTTACCTTTTGCAGACTACCAAGAAATAATTCACATAACATAGACCAAAAACCAAGCATAGCTGTTTTTCAAATCTCTATAGGAGGCAAAAAAATAACAGAGTTTTAGAATGGCAACACTGAAGCAGTGAAAGGACAACAGAATTGCTTGTGATCACAGAAAGTATCAGCATCAGAGACAGAAACACAACTCTCTACTCCTCACTACTCTGCTTAAAACACTGGAAAACTAAACCCATGAATAGCTCCTGAGGGATAAACTGAAGTGTGAACAGCACAGCACCTACCCATGGTAACTACCTGTGTGCGTCCCCTTACGCTGTGGCAGCTTTCATTTCACAGCACAGGTTGTGCTCCATCCTGCCGCAGAACCAGTCATTAGGACATATGCTAATTCAGAGAGGAACTCTGCTTCATTCTCAAACACTGGAAAGCCCCTCACATGTTTTGGCCACTACTACAGTATCAATTTGCTGATCAGGTTTTCCATTCTGCTCTAATAGCTTGGGATTTAGTAACACTATGGTATTTCTCCATTGTGCGCTAGAGAAATGAACAATTATAAAGGGATTATAAATGGTTCTGTTGTAAGCGCATTTTGTCTAATTGGAAGTTATTAATCCACTAGTATTGCTACCAATCCTGGCATCTCTGAATACAACAGACCGAAAATTAATAAAACGCGATGTACCAGTGGATTAAAATCATGAAGTTACAGCATACGAAGTGGTTAGGAGCTGTTGTTTCCACTATTTCACATTTGTTTTTACTTAACAGACTTATCTTTTTAGAAAGGGTTAATATTCCTTTAAAAATTAAAGCAATGATTATATATTTCTCAAACGCTTTCCCAACTTAGACTGCAAGATTTTTCCGAAAAGATTTCTCCCTTCTTTCTTGTTCATATGTAACTTTTTGGTGAGGTAACACCTGATTGTTGTCTCTACATACTAAAGTACTGTAAATTAAGAGCATCACTAAATCATAAGAGTCACTATACAGGGAACCAACATTATGAATTTGTCATTTCATATTTTTATGATTTTAACAAATTTACAGGGCACTGATTTCAGGATCCTGGAAATAAACTAGTACTTTGGAGCAGATCAAATTGTGAAACAAGTCAAACTCTTTCTGAACCACAGTGGTAAAGCTAGAGAAGAGAGACAAGTACCTCATAATTTGAGAGGAAATCTAGTAATTTTGATCGAGACGAGATGTAGAGTAGTGGTGTCATCACCCGGCGAACAAACTTTTCAATATAAACAGCACTCATAGGGCCTTTGTATTCAATTGGTCCAAAACTAGTACCAAAAAAAATAATAAAACATTAAGACTTAAATTAACAATAGAGAGAGTCCCTCCTGGGGGTGGCAGAGATAGGAGTTACATAGACAGCATGCTCAGCCTCTAGGGAATTGCTCTCTGCGTTAATTTACAGTGGCTTCTGTAACTGGTAGAGGAGTTGTGTTACCAGACTTGAAGTACAGCGCAGAAATGGCAGGGACTCTAACGCAGTGTCTATGGGTAGGTGCAGTGTGTTGGTGGGGACGAAGGGATGGAGACCACCTCTGAGTGCCTTTAAAGAAGTTAGTAAATTGCAGGTATGAATTATATGATCATATACATATCTTTCTGCTTTGTCCGAAGTAAATACATGTGACTTAAAAATACAGATCTGAAAAATGTCACTATTTTAACTTGGTTTTTTAAAATCTTTTATAAAGTTCAAACAGTATCAATCTGAAAAGGTGCAATGTTTTTACACAGACTTTTACAAGTAGCACTCAATAAAGCAGGGACAAATCCAGTCGCACTGCTGATGAACAGACTCAGCGAGTCTACAGTTTCTTCCCCAGCCATCTGATAAAACAGCTCACACCACATTAGGTAGTGCTAAAACAGAAGGCGGGCCGGACCTCGTGGCTATGATTTCCAGAGCTTCTCCTTCATCCCTTTGAAATCCTGCATCTGATTTATTATCATTAGGTTGGACAAAGCATCACAGTCCAAAATGAAACCAAACACAAAAAGCATGAGGAATTAGTCCATTCCCACTGAAGAATTTAATGTGATGCGTTTTTTTAATATAGTTTATACACAGAGACACTCTGAAAAAAATCAAACTCGCACTGAAATACCTATATTCAGATGCTTTGAAATGGTTTCCTAGAGCTCTCTAGATTATTCTACATCCTACACTGGTTTATTACAAACCTTTGTCTTAACAGCAACATGCACTGCTTCAACATGTCACATGCCCAGTACGCAACATTCGAGGTTTAGTATCTTGGGCATGAGGGGTTCATTGCCCTTTGGGGTTCTTACGAAGTATCAATATGAATTTACATCTCATCTTGTTGCAACTCTGTTTAAGGTTACTGATAATAACCACGTATATCCATCTATTGTGTTATAATTTCAAGGTCAAATAAGTTTAAGTCAGCGTACATCCAAGTGGGATTGTTGTTTTTTTTTATTACAGTTTGAATTATGCCAGTGCCATCTGTGTCTATTCCAAGTCCAGCTGCCAAGATCAGAATTGTTCCTCCTCGATACATAAATCCCCCCCAAAAAACAAAATCAGCCTCTGTAGTGGAAGAGAGCTGCCGTTCAAGACTAGAGTACACATGTAAAATGCAAGTGATAAACTACACAGCATCCAGCTCTATTATACCTAGCATTAGAAAGTGTGTTTCCTTACCTTCTGCTCCACACAAAAGGGGGGG
>NW_009229230.1:0-265 GCF_000690835.1 Fulmarus glacialis
CCCGTAAGGCTTTTCTTTCGGGCACCTAAAGACCGCCTGAAACCCCTCAGTGTTTCTGTAAGAGATGCTTAGGCGCACCAGATCTCAGGCGACGCCGTCACCCGAGGGCGGGTATGGCGAAGATGCACAGCGCGGAGGGTTGGGAGCTCAATTCTTGTTAAATCAAATCTAGAAAGAAGATAAAGAAAAGCCTCGTCACGGGAGCCACTGAAATACTGTCGATTTTCATTTACCTGTGCCTTCCACCGAATTAAATTCACACCAT
>NW_009229230.1:346-1828 GCF_000690835.1 Fulmarus glacialis
GCTTTCAAATCGGGGAGTTTGCCACACAGATCGTGTTTCTACTGCTCTTTCTAACGTTAAAAGATTGCCGCAGTTTTATGGCTCTCGAAGAGTGTGGAAGCGACAGCAATTGAAATCGAATGCCCAAATTCTTCCCCAATTTACTCACTGCAATCAGTAAAGCAGCAGAGCTAGTTTCCACGGGCAAACTTGTTACGAATGTCCTAAGAGCGGGAATCGGGCCCTTTCCACCCCCACCCCCCCGCCCCCCGGGGTTTGCTCTAACAAGGTAGAAATCTCCAGAGGCTCCTGCGGTGGCAGGGAAGAGCTGCTTCGGGCAGCCCACAGGTAAAATAAAATCAAGAACCGGCAGATGCCTTCCGCAGGGATGCCGGGATCCGACATTCAGAGCTACTCAGAGGCAGAAACGTGTCCTGGATCGGATCCTGTAAATACCATTACATGCTTTCCTAGGCACATCCCACTCACGGCTCTGTCCTCTCTCTCCTCAGCGTCACTTACGTGTTACGTGCTGTCATTGTACAAGCTTGTCTTTACACCCCAGAATAACGCGCCTATTATTCTCTTCTCTCCAAAGCTTCCACCTCTAACCATGTCGTAAAAAATAGCCTTAATAAAACAGTGATAATTACGCCATTATTGTTAACACTACCCATTAAAAATTTAAAAATAGGCTTTCTGGTTTGGTCACCCATTTGTACTGCGTATCAGTTTTTGCGGCACTAAATCGTTCTGCCATGTGTCAAAACTTTCTTCCTTTTTTAAAGACGACAAGACTTGTTTTTTTAGAGAAACTGGAGGCGCATCGTGGGTTCACAGTCGTAATTGGACAGTATCGGTCAAAAGTTATTGACACCCTGTTGACCGGCGAAGGAAAATAAATATCCCGCGGGTAAGAAGTGTGTGATGTGTCTTTCCGTCTCCAGGCTTAGCACTTTCAAGGGACATGCCTGATTTATGAGCATATCACTCTAGCCATGTTTTAATGTCCCCGTATTATTTCCTTGTTTTGGGAAGGGAGGGTATTTCGTTTGCTTTTTGAATACGGGGCAGCCTTTGGCAGCGGTAACACTGAAATCGGCGTATTACCCTTTTGAACGCGGTCGCCCTGGTCTCACCTCGGCCGTATATCAGCAAGAAAAGCTGTAAACTCGGAGAAATAAATCAGTTTTAAAAGTTTTGAGGATAGTTATGACATCCAGGCTGTGACCAAGCGAGCGAGAGAGACTTAATAGGTTTCAAATCTCGGTCTGGAACAGACAGGGGAAAAAAAAAGAAAAAAAAAAAAAGAAATAAAACCCCGTAGAGATACACTTTCCAATCTGCCTGGAAATTAATCCCAAATGAGGGAGTCTCCTTCCAAATCGGGCTTGACAGATCTGTGGGAAACGCTAGACAGAAGGCAGAGCGCCGGACCCCGCATTCCCGGCGAGGCAAAGCTCCGCCGCCACGGCGGGGAGCGGGACGGGGCTCCTTGCTCCG
>NW_009229231.1:0-12525 GCF_000690835.1 Fulmarus glacialis
GGGTCTGTCCCCCCGCCCCAGCCCCCGCCTCTAGAGAGCACCAACCCTCGTTAAGGCGAGGAAGGAATTAAAGGGCACAGCAGTTGCCTTTTACTTCCATATTTCAGTGGTATTTTTCAACCAACAGCTTCTACTAGTAAAATGGGGTTTTATTAAAAAGAGCATTAGGAAAGGTATTTTCTCCTGTCAATAAAGTGACTTAAAATTAGTTGGAATTTTAAAATTAAAAACACACCCTAAGCTTTCACTTCCACTTGAGATCACTCTGGTCTTGAAAACAGACTTTTTTTCCCCACGTCCTCTCCTGGGTTTTCCCCCCTCTCTCCTGTTCTCTCTTCACCATGTTTTTGTTTAAAAATTCATCAGGCCGGGGAAAAATTCTGGGGCAGGAAAAGAGGGAAGGGAAAAAAAAAAGTGGAAGAAACTGTGGCTTTTGCAAACCCACCTCCACGCAGGGGAGAAGCAGAGCTCCAGACTTGCCTTCCTCCTCTCAGAAGATGAGAGGCGCTCAGAAGGACAAGGGAGTATCATATATTAACCAACCTCCCGCACACCCCCGGTGGCGGATGCGGCCTCGCTGACCCTCCACAGAGCCCTGCAATCCTCTCTGGGCTAACGTGGCTCCCCCAGCACAGCAGCCAGCCTCAACCGGGGAAAAAGGGACATATGAGCCAGGAAAACCACCTTGCGTGTCGGTGTGGGACGCAGCTTACTCTGGCACTGACCGTAAACCCTGGCTGCTGCTCCCAGCTGAGCTCGCAGAGACCTGAACAGCTCATAACAGGGCTCTCGCTCCAACAAGCCAAGAGCGTGTCTGGCCACAGTGCGGCTCTGAGCTGGACGCTGGTTGATGTGAGGCACGTCACACATGCGACACTGATTTGGGGAAGGATTGAGACGTACCCAGACACCGTCACTCAGTGGCAAGGTCACTCCCTACACCAGTGCGCCATGCCCAGCGGCCGCAGATGCCAAACACAGGGTGTTGCCGAAGGGCCAGGGACACCCTGCGTCCCTGAGTGTCCCCGCAGTTTCAGGGGTCACTCCCACCCCACGCTGATCCCACTCCACAGCGCCAGAGCTTCCCCACTACAACATGCATTTTAAGGACAGCTGCTGCACTCTCCGCACAGGACGTGTGTAACGTCTGCTTATGAGCAAGAACACGCCACAAGGGGATGAAAAGCTATATGGAAATGGAAGATCATTACCATGATCTCCTTGGAAACATCCCATCGGAGCAAGTTTTTCTTCCTCCTTCTCTCTCCCCATGTGCAAGAATTCTGGCACCCCGTGCATCGCCTGGCGTTGCCTCAGCACTGTGGGTCCAAAATGCAGGCGTCTGATTTCTAAAGCCATTGTCTAGGATGTGCTATTGAGCTGCAAAACATGGATGGTTTGGGATGGAAAACAGGCATCTCTTGCAATACAAAAAGAAGCTGGCAACCCAGATTTGATTTGTCTTTGAAGCTATAGAGAATCTCAACCAAACAAAATTTGCTTTATTCCCACAAAGGGAACGAGAATCTTAGCAACAAAACAAATCAGCATCTCTGCCCCCTGAATGCAAGGATGAGCAAACCGAGAGCAGAGCAAAGGGAACGCGGCTTCGCCCCACTGGTCACTGCTGCGGCGCAGAGCGGCTGGTTTTGGTAGGCAGCACGGCAGCATTGTACGTGTTAACATGCTCCAGTTGGGAATGCGAGGCTGGAAAAGCTGCTTTGCAAATTTACTTTTGATTCAGAGCTCTGGATTTCTCTCCTCCTTGCGTGCTGTTACATTTTGCAAGTGCTCATGCAGTCTGTTCAAGGCAGGGAAATTTTCAGGAACCCCAAGAGTTTCACCAGTTTTAGCACAATGAGTATTTGCCAAGGAAATCACCCCGGAAAATTTATTACTTGCTATTCGCTTTCAAAAGTAAGCAGGGCTGGGAAGCGCTCAGCAGTGCAAACAGCAGCTGAGTGGAGATTTAATCCTGCCCCCAGGTTACTGTACTTTCCCCACGACTAATCAGCTATCTGACAGGAGGCGACCTCCCACCGCAAGCAACGCTGCCACGCAAATTCTGCTTGCAGAGGGTTTTCGGAGCAGCTTTAAAATCCCAACCTCCAGGCCCCGCTCTGCAAAGCCCCGAAAGCATCTCGCAGGCTCCAGGAAGAGATTCCCTCGCTCATCCCCCATGCTGCTTTATGAGCGGGGCTGTTCCCCTCCCCTTGCAGGAACCAGCCACATGTTCTCCATCTGGGAGCAGATGCCCATGAGCCAATAAGCTCAACTTGGAAAACTAACTGAAAATAGCACAAAATTTCTGAGCGCTCTACAGACCGCGGCCGGATGATGGATATTAGTGCTCCAGCAGCACCGGGACGCCGTTTGGCACAGCACAGCAAAAGCACAGCTAAAAGGGTTCAGGGAAATGAAAATGAGATGGCTGAAGGTGCTGCTGCCTGAGCGTCTGCCCTCTTCCAGATGTTCTTGCCTGTAAGGAAGGAGCGTCTCAGTCTGCCTGTACATCAGTCCCCAAACCGCTGCTGTGCTCAGCCTGGAGTATTGAAGGACACCAGCTCTGTCCTTCCCACACCCCTGAAACCGCTGCGGGACATTCTGGTCTCCAAGGTAAAACCGAACAGCCGCGGGGCTGCTGTAGCTCTGTCAGGCTGTAACGGCTCCCTTGCGCCTGTGCTGGCTGGGGACAGCAGCGCAATGGGCCATGCCTCCTGTGCTCCAACACAGGGCAAAGTCCTGGGGAGAAAGGCTGAGATACCACGTAGGGCAGGAACCCTCGCTGCCCCATCACAGCTGTGCCTGCGGCACCGCTGGCACAGGACCGAGGAGCAGGAGGTCTGGGGTTTGTTCTCGGTGCTGCTGTTCCCTGCAGGGTCAGGATGCAGCCAGCTTTTTGGTGCATTTAACCACTCGACAGTGGGAGGCAGGAGGTCTAGACAGTGATATATCCAGCCTCAAATCAACCTGGGGTGAGCCATCAAAATGGAATTTGCCAAAAGACAACGCGCTGATGATCTGTGAGCCCCCAGCTATGTACAGCCCAAGGCACAAAAGACTCAGGTCTGCGGCTGGGAGTCAGGCAAATGTCAGTGCTTCCCCTTGGCCAGCGATCACACACCACATTCTCCAGGCTGAGCAGGATTCTAACCCCATGCCAAGTCTACACGCATGTTATTTGGGAGAGAAACCACCACAACAAGGAGCCAACAGGTCCCTGGCGCCCTGGCACCTCTGCTCCCAGGACCCCTCGTCATTGCCCATCCCAAGGTGCAATGCATGGCCTGTCCAGGGTGACTCCAATTCCCTGGAAGAGTCTTTGTCACATTTTTAAATTAACATGGGGTCTGTGGGAGGCACAGGAGTGCGGGGCAGCCATCTTCCATGGTGCCTCGCAGTGGCTGGAGCAAGCACTGGAGGAAAGCCCACGGGCTGTCCCCATTGACTCCACACTGCTGCTTGCCTTCGGCAGCCTCATCTTCCCCAGCCCAGCAGGACAGGAAAGCAACACGCCGAGCACCAACAGAACGAGACTCAATTCACTCCCACCTTTCGGTCTGGAGCCACATCAAACCCAGTGAAGCCCGGCTGCAGCACGAGGCCAGCTCCTTGGGAATTGGCACACACCTCTCCAGGCTCACAGCAGGGATGTTTCCAGAACGCTGTCTGTCTGTCTTCCTTGCTGGGATGGGGAGGAAGCTGAACTTCATTATTTCCCTTGCTTTTCCTCTGCACATTGGGAGTTTGGAGCTGTCTCCTTGTCACTCCCTTGGTGCAGGTAAAGTCAGGAGGCTAAAGGCAAGGTGGCTGCAAAAGGCCACAGCTGGGTGGCCGTGGGTCCTGCGCTCGTGGTGGCCGCAGCGCCCATGGTCCCATGTCAGTTCTGCCCTGGCAGAGCCAGACAGCCCCACGTCCCAGCCACAATCTGTCAAATGCCTTTCCTCCTAGTTTTAACATGGGGGGGGACTCAGTTGTCCCCACTCCTGCAAAGCAGCACTCCCACCTCAGAGCCTGCCAAAACGCCCCTGCCTCGCCTGGCTCCACCGCTGCCGGGTTTGTTCATGACGCCGTACTCGCCCTGGCAAAGCCTTCTCCAGCTTCTGAGCCACCAAGGTTGGGAGAAGCCTCAGGATGTGGGAGCAGGAACCTGCGAGGCTGACAGCGTGTCCCCCATGGCACCCCACCAGGAACCAGCTGGGGAGGGACGTGCTCACTCTATCGAGTGGCCCACAGCGTGTTTTCTGCCAGTCCTGGCTCACCTCGGGGAGCTCCCACGCCACAGCAATCAATGCGAATTAGCCGCTATCTGTTCTTCCACTTGTTTGCATCAGCTTAGAAATATAATGCCAAGTCAGAGATAAAGCGAACTGGAAACAGCCCGACAGCATCTAACGCTTCCAGCCCGAGGGGTTCGTTAAAGAGATGAGTTTCAACATCGCAGGTCCCAGCCCGAATAGCAGGTTCCTTTGCCTTGCTCCCCAAGCACATCCCTCCCTGCCAGCGCCCACATGTCCCCACACACCGGGCTATGAAAAGGAAGGGCTGCTCTCCATGGGGTGGGTTTTACAGAGTCCAAACTGTGCCCACACATGAAGGGGTCCCCGCCATGCTCCCCGCAAAAGGCTGATAGTGTCCCGCCAAAGACGAGGTCACACAGCCATGCCATGACATGACAAACCAGCTGACCCCCCAGACTAGAAAAAACACCAGAGTAAACTCCTTTTCATGTCAATCCGGGCTGGCACAGGACCAAGACATACCCTACGCCGACATGCGGGAAGCTTGAGACGGCAATGCTGCGCATGGGCAACGGACGCGTGATTTTGAGAAGTGTCTCATCAGTGAGTTATTCTCAGCCCACGGCTATGCTGAAAGCTCACACGGCTATAAATAGCCAGCGACAGAGCCGTACCTGAGTCGCAGCTTTGAACGTGCTTCACGGCTGCTCACCGAATCAGGAGAGTCAAGCTGCTCAGTGCAGGGGCTGAGGCAGTGCCAGCACTGGGGACATTTCAGTCCCACCGAAAAAGCACAGAGGTGTAAGCTTCACAAAAGCTCAGCTTTAGCCAGCTGGGCTCCCAGTAGAGCCAGTAAGGACTGGGTTTGGCCAAGACTGTGCACTTCATAAGGGCGCTATTGAAGAAGCTTGTCGGGTTGCAGGGTCTCATTGCCAGCTTTGTCACACTTGGTGACACAACCTTGCACAAGATGCGCAGAGGTGGGCCATGCAGCAACCACAGATCCCAACCACATAGGCTGGCACGCAGCAGGGCTGGCACTAGAAATAAAAGGTTCAGCCTCTCCCTGGTGCTAAAGGCGTGGTGCTGCCCCTCTGCCATGCTGCAGTTATGACATTTCCCGCTCCAGCTCATACACCACAGGCTTCAGCACCCACAGCACAGGTCTTCCCATTTTCCTTTTGCACAAGAACGACCACAACCTCTGGCAGCTTCAACAAGCTGCAGAGGACCTCAGCCACGAGCCACCCTTCCTGCTCACCGAGCGGGAGAGGTTCCCATCCCACAGTCGAACCCAGCCGACCAGCTGGTGAGCCAGCAGAGCTGGCATGGAGCCCAGCCCTCCCGCCACATCACCTGCGGCTGCGAGTCAGGCTCGCAACCTGCCAGGGAACCACAGCTTCGTGAGCGCGGCACAAAACCCTCAATTCCAGTTCCCAACTGAAAGTCACCTCCTGGGTCCCCTTTAGAAGGTCCCTCCTAGCCAGCTCACCATCCCCTCCCTACCCGCACTGCCACTGGGCAAGATCCAGCCTGGGGAAAACAGGAGGAGCAGCCCTGCCTTTACATCTTCAGAAACTAATTCCTGGATTTGTCATAAATTCCTTCTGTAATTTCAGGGGGATGCTTCAGGCCAGACCCTTGCAGGTACGTTGGCCGGGGGAGGGCTGCAAAGTGCTCATCCCTTGATTAGTAGGAGGGCTCTAGGACAGAGAGAACAAGGCTGACACGAAACCAAAGAGGGATGTGGAGTGAGTAAGCGTCACCAATGCCTACGCCAGGTAGTTGTGGAAAACCCTGTGCTCCCATGTGTCCCCTGCGCTCGCACGTTCACGAAGGTGGAGGCACGTGTCCCTGCTGCAGGACACACCTGCGTTTCACCGTGCAGCACAGGGGCACATGCCTGCCCATGGTCTGCCCATGCAGCACCTGCAGGAAGCTCACACGCTGCACTGGCCCCTGAGCCGGGGCCACGAGGCTCTCGAGCCACCTCCCTGCTGCAAGGCTGCTCCCAGAAGCGAGGAAAACGTCCTGCCCAGCTGCGCTGTGCTTGTGCTAAGCTCTCCTACGCGGATTCCAGCAGCTCCTTCCAGCAGGAGATGAATCTCAGCCCTTCTCCTGAATTAATAAAAAATACATTACTGCCTCAATTGGGCAAGACAAATAACAGCGTAAGGAATGAAAGAAACGCTCGAGGGAAGAAATGGATTAGAGGAAAGACAAGCAGATCAGCGGGTACACTGGGCACTGCTCTTCAGTGTCACACCCGCCTTGACACAGGCACATCTCCATTTGCACAGCTTCTAATCTCAGCCCTGCAATGCAGCATCCCCTGCCTTCCCAGCTCCCCTCCGCACTTGGCTCCCCAGCTCCGAGCTGCAATGCAGCAGCGTGGAGAAGCCCTGCTCCCCTCCACCCCACCACGAGGCAGCGCCGAGCCTCCTCAGCCGGGCTCCTCGCCTCGCATGTACTCTGCCTTCCCGAGCTCACCGCTTCCCAGCCGGAGAACGAGCAACCCCTCCTCTGGCTCCCCCGGGAGAGCTGCTTCATGCGCCTGGTGGAGGATATGACTTTGCAAGGTAGGGGATACGGCAAAATCACACCGTATCTGATGTCCCACATCCTACGTCCCCACAGCTCCGTGTGAGACACCCTCAAGGTGCAAAGCCTGGAGAGGACAAGGACTAAGTCGTCCCCGCTCTACCCAGCAAGTGGCTCCAGACTCAGTAGCTTCACTGCTGGGCTCTAACCGCAGCTGCCACCGGTACCAGAAACGCTGCATACACGCATGGCCCCAGGACATTGCTGCCACTGCACACGCAAAGCACCAAATGCCACATGCACAGTGGCACAAAGGATGCTCTGGACCAGACAAGTGACCAATTTGGAGGACGTGTCAGTGGGTCCGCCCAACACCGCAGAGCCAGGCGAGCGACGTGGGCTGACCCTCACACCACAGCCCTACAGAAAACTGCTGGTCGCCCCCAGGCAGGACCGTGGCTCAGCCACGCAAGCCAGGAGGCACACGCCGGCCCCAGCAGACGGGCTGGCACTAGAGGTTGGCGTCACTCACAGGTTACACACCTCGGAGGGTGCATGCTCTGGCTCCGCACTGAGCTGGAACGAATCCTCCCCCGTGCAGCAGGCACAGGCATCAGCCAAGTGCTGTCCTCAGATGCTCGAGTGAGAGTGGGCAGGGAGGACCACGAGCAGGGAAGACCAGGGAAATTGTTGTCTGGCACCACAAGAAGCTACATAGGAAGGCAACGAGCTGGTAAGTTAAATGGACATAACAGGGCGACAGCAGAGGGGACTCATGCCGGGGAAGGGCTGTGGGCACAGAGACACAGCATAAGAAGCCAAAGACACTAAGCTGGGGACAGGGGACATCAGGAAGCAACTCTCCAGAAGGACCCAGAACTGCCACCAGTTCCTCAAGTGCCACCCAAGCTGGAAGCACATTGCTCAGGAGGCACCTGGACCAGGCAGGACCCATGGGTGTGCTTCTGCAAGAGCAAACCACCCTGGGAGCCCTCAGCAGTTGCTCTCAGGGAACGGCAAGGCTTTGAGGAGACATCGCCCAGGCCCCACTGTGGTCACCATCCCACCAGCAGATCCCAAATAACATTTCCACAATTGCATACAATTTTGCATTCATTTACATATTTTCTCAGTGGACAAATGTTGGATTTGGGAGCAAGATACAGGCAGTAACTGGGAAAGCCCCATTTGAACAGCGATTTTCAGGCTCTTTGGGGGAGGAATTTGTTTCAGCAGTGCATCCCCAAATATTTTTGCCTTCAAGTGTTTGCTCTGCTACTTTTCCATGGGAAATTTTGAAAGACAAATCTGGATTTTTTTTTTTTTTTTTTAGCACTTTTTCTGTACTGCCATTATCACTGGGAACGTGGCACATCCCAAAGAGCTTCAGCAGAAAGCTCTGGGGCTCTCGGGTCATGTTTCCCAGACCTTTTCCCCAGTCACTGCAGCCATCTCAGTCAGAGAGAAGAGACATCTACTACTTGCTGTCAGCTCCCGGGAGCAGGCTGGAAGCAGCAATACGACCACATACCTCTCCTCTTTCTCCTCACCCCTACCCCAAATGCAGGAGTCCAGCTCTGCAGCCAGAAGGAAATAAATCCCCACCCCAATGACCTTGTCACACGGGTGCCATCACACAGGGGCCTTAAGAGAGGAATAACGTTAGTGTGACAGTGATATCAGGACAGCCGCACCGCTTTATGAGGCAATAATCCACTCCCGTCACTGTGAAGAGCTATTTGGTCTCTGACCTCCTTATGGTCTCCTGCCAGGGAGCCTGGCTATTGCTGCACAGCACTGCAACGGGCCCGTTAGTGCTTAATTAAACAGCCAGGAACGCCGTGGGGCAGCGGTGCTCCTTTTAATCCCATACCACGTGCCTGGCCAGCAAGGACGGTCATCAGGAGGGGAACTCCTTAGGAAGGGATACCTTGGTGAGACCATCTCCACCGGAGCCAGGAACATACTCGTGTGGGACGTGTCAGACACCAGCCAAGCGTCTTTCCTGCGCTGTGGTTTCTTTTTTAAACTGACCACAGTCAGATGTGACATGAAGCTCCTGCTCTTAAAGAAGCCCATCTGCCCGTACCAGCCCCTTGGCTCTCCTCCCCACCACCGACGGGCTGCTGGCACCCGCTGCCCAGCCAGCAGCCAGCCCCAGCATAGCTGGGGTCTGCCCTGCCTGCATGTCGGCACCATGGAGGCACCGGGTCTCCGCGGGCACACGCTGCCCAACAAGGACATCCCCACTGGGCCACTCGGGGAAGGGTGGCATTGCCCACCCGCTGCCAGCCAAGGGCTGCAGGACTGAGATGGGTTATAGCTGCACCTGCGGAGTTTGGCAGGGATGCAAAGACTCCTGCAGTGGGCATTTCAGGGAACACCGTCTCCCCTGGGATCACACCTGCGCTCTGGCCCATGCAACACCCGCCACTTATTCGCTTATGTGAATTAGCAGCCACTTAAGAGGCACCATATACAGCAAGAGATGGCCAAGGAAACGGCTGCAGAAAGTAACTGCAGGATCTTGGAGGTGCTCTGGGGACCTCTAGGTAAGTGCAGCAATCACGCTGGGCACCGCGCCCCAGTGCCAACGAACTCACACACAGCCCGTATGCGCCTCTGCACCTGCACGCTCTTGTCTGCCGAACGCAGAGGCGAGCACGGCGAGCTTTGTACAGCTCTTCCACCACGCTGGCCACACACCCTCTGTACCCTTCATCCCGTGGCCAGGCGCTGTGTAATTAGCAACCCCAGCTGCCAGCCAGCTTTGATGAGAAGCCTCGGTCTTCAGTTGATGTGAAATGTGTAATTTGGATGATGGAAATAGCCTCTACAAAGCACATGTGGTTGCTGTGTCCCAGTGACCTCTCCCGTCTTGCGCAGGCTGCCCTGCTTTAAACGTGGTTACACCTCCAGCAGCTCTACAAAGGCTTCGGTGCCATCAAACAGATGACACAGCGGCAGCAACCGAATGAGAGGTAACATTTGGCCACTACTAAATAAACTGTATTTTTGGCCAGCAGAGGCTTGGGAGTGCTTCTGGCAGGGGGAGCACGAGGTGGAGATGAGAACTCAGGTGTGGAGACCAAAGACACACAAGGTCTCTGCAAGCCATCGTGTCTGGCGGAGCAGAGAGCTCGGGTTAGGCAGAGGCAGCACAGGCTTCTCAACACAGGTCAACAGTTCAAGGACAACAAGATCTGGAGAGGCTGAAAGTCCCCGCAACTCCCGTCTCTTTCTTCCCAGCACAAACTAAGCTTTCAGGTCTTCTCCTGCCACTCTGGATAGGGTGTCCTCCAGCAGACATGGACGAACAGAGCAGGCTGATGTTTCTTTTGCCAAAGGGATCCATGAAAACAGCAGAGAAACCCTCGCTCCCTCCCAAGCACCTCCTGTAGTAACCAGGAGAAAGCCCCTCTCCTGGCCCTACCCACCAGCCCTAGCAGCGCGTGAAGCCCACTCTCCTGAGCAAGTGGGATCGTGTCCCTTCTGGGTCCGCCCCCACCACAGGAACAACCTCTCCCTTGAAGAGGCAAGATGCAGAAGGTACTGTCACGCCTGGAGAAGGTTTCACCTGCCTGGATCGCACCAGATGACAAGCAAAGGGGTCAGGACCAGAAGCTCAGCATGTGTCCAGGCTCGCACACCCCCAGCTGTGGTTCTGCTGCATATGAAGTGACAGAGCAGCCACCACCACTGCCGCACTGCTCCCTCCTCTGCACATCCCCAAGCTCCTGTCAGCATCCCCACCACACAGGCGGTCAAGGACGTGCCAGGTCATGGTTGGCTTGGTTAAGTAGGTATGACTCAACAGCACAACTCCCATGAACGTGAGAAGTACAGCCCCATGGAAGGAAAGCTACGTTCCAGCAGGGTTAAGGCTCCTGCCCTGTCCCCCCCAGGATGTTGTACCCACCCGACACAGGACAACCAGCCCTCAGTCCCCACTGCAGGAAGCCCGGCAGTCCGTACATCCTGGAAAATCATCTATTTCAGCAAATACACAGAGCAGGGGTGTTCAGAGAACAGATTCAGCAGAGTTTGGCCCTCACAGGCCAGCTGACCAAGCCTTCAGATGGTAAGTGCAGTCCAAAGGGATGCTCAACATCTCCCAAGGTCAAGGTCAGCCCTGTGGCCCTGAAGCAGGCCCTGACACAGGCAGGGGCTAGGCAACTACCCCAGAAACCAAAGCAAGTGTTGGGGGCACTTCTGCAACCCATGGTCTTCCTCAGCATGTGCACGAGTCCCTGTCCTGCAGGCAGGATCTCTGGTACTCCAGCAACTGCCACAAACCAGGGGTCACTCCCACATGGGCCAGTCCTGCAACCTCAGGGAAGCTGCAAGAATTTCTCTTGGGGGTGCTGAGGAAACGCCCATCTAAGAGCTTAGTGTCACAGAGGGACACTGAGATCCCCCCAGGCATGCCAATACCAGTGAGTGGAGATCTGTTAGTCCCATAAGTGACAAATCCTCCCGCAATCCTGCCTTGCTCCCATAGCATCTGGTGTTACCCCGGCATTAGGGCTGAGGATGGATGTCCATGAGCCCAGCTGCGGGACCACCGGGGCAGCCTGAGCTCCCGCAGCCCCTGCTGCGAGGCCGACCGAGGCATGTCTAGCCTGCTCATCCTCACGGTCTGCCTGCCCACGCCTTGAGCTCCCTCTGTGGCTTTTCACTAGCTGCTTGCGCAGCCCCAGGATGCTCCAGCAGCTGGGGCAGACCCCTGCCAGGGAGAGGATCAGGTAGGGTGCACACCACCGCTGCTGCTCCCGTGGCTGTGCATGGCCAGGGGGCCGAGGGCGATGGTCTGGGAAGCTCCATGCTTGTGTGCCGGCACGTGCCAGTGCGCTTTGTGCCAGAGCCCTGCACTGGAGCAGGGGCTCTGACATCCCAAAGGCTCCTGGAGCAGCAGGGTGTGCAGCAGGGAACCGGACTCAGCAAACATGGCTTCACGGGCACCTGACTTCGGCAGTTTGCTCCACCTCTCCAAACCTCCCCCACAGCCCCCAGCTGGGGCGAACCTCTCCCCTTTCTCCCCACGGCAGAGCTCTGCTCACAATACAGCTAGAAGAAGGCATCTCAAGCCAGCTCGCCAAGCACCGGAGACGCTCCTGTCCCCCTAAAAGGGGGTCCCAGGCAGGGAACTTGAAGGGACTAGACACACCAGGCCTCCCAGCCCTGCCTGTACCGCTGCTCCCCACCACCACCAACTACCAGGGCTTTAAACCCGGCTAGCTCCGGCAGCTGTGCAGAGTTCATTTGCTACCTTCTCATGCCAGTTTGCCAGATGAACCAGAGCTCTTTCGAGCTGCAAGCCCCCCGCGGTCCCTGCCCAGCCAAGCCCACTGAGCCCACAGGCGCTGCCAGTCAGGACACAGGGGGGAGATTCAGCAGAAAGCATAGGCCTCCCGAGGCTGCCGCGGTTTCCTAGAGATCAGCACGCGGCCACGAGGGAAACGCAAGGGTTGGGCACACCTGTACTGAGACCCAGCACAACGGCCCACGAGGGGGGCAGCGGGTCCCGAGATCAGAGACACAGCCGGCACCGGGGGCCAGAGCTCGTTGCTCTGAAGAAAACCCACCATGCACACAACGAGTTCTTGACCGTGCAGGCTCAGGGCTCAAACCCACCGAGATAGCAAGACGTAGGCGGCCACAGACTGAAATCAGCTCACGTGAACCCTGTGGCAGCATCCTTGGAGGACCCTCCTCGGCCCAAGCCCCACAACCTTGAGGGGCG
>NW_009229232.1:0-5680 GCF_000690835.1 Fulmarus glacialis
TATAATTATAAAAAATATAAAATTAAAATTTACTAAAAATTGCTACAAATCAAATGGCCTAAGCGAGTTTTAGAGGTAAGCTGAATGTGGTTAAGGTAGGATTCTCACGGGTTGTAACAGGGAGCTTGAATCATGCATGCAGGGAGATACATTTGTGACTAAGAAGAATTGTTATATTAAAATCTGATGAATATAAATGCTTGTGAGCACTGGCAGCGTGAAAGCAAATGGGAGTAATACAGGAAAAGAGTAAGCAAGGAGAGGTTTGAGATTTGATATACTGAGTGGAAAGCAAGCATAGAGAATTTAAGATGGGATTTAAAACCTCTTCTTTAAGCAGAGGTTAGCAACAATGTAGTGCGGAAACTAAAGAAAGATAAAGTAGGAGGACAATCTTGTGATAATCAATATGAATGACAAGAAAGAAAGAGAGACAGCTGTAGAAAGGGAGTACCTTGGAAATACCGAGGGAGAGAGAGTGACATGACTTAGATATGATCTAGAGATGAGTTAAAAAGTCACCAATACAGCACAGAAATCGTTGCTCAAACCTATGGTTTCCCCATGGGATTCACCGCTGTGACAGTCACAGGAATGCAATCAAGCCTTCAGTAGACTTAGATTAGTACCCACTTTAAGTAAGACAACATCATAAATATGATAGAGGGTGCTTTTCAAAAGGGCAGACTCATGAAGTCAGTAGTGGAGACTGCTGAAAGACATAACTTTTAAGTACATCACACGCTCTTAAACATATGACCCAAATACCTATGGGAAATCATAATTAAAATGTGGTCTTTCAAATCTTTCACACACAGGCTATTTATTTTGATTTCACAGACTTGTACACTGACGAGGTACACTTGTCTCTGATTATACTAGGGATTTGAAGTGAAAAGAGATGGTCTTCAAATGGTCAGGAAAATTAAAATTCTTCACTTCTATGGAAAAAAAAATGCACAAGAAAGTATGACTTGCTGGATTTCACAAGATTTTGGGCTTATTGGGTTTTTTTCTCCCCTGCCTCACACACAGTTGGTTCAAGTTGAACTGAACTCACAATATTTTGGTGTTGAAGAACACATCATAAAAACCATGAGGAACAGCGTAAATGTTTGTGACTGAAGAAGATTCTCCTGATGTAGGTAAATTTAGGTAAAGTAGTTTTCAGTCAGATAAGTTAAGTCCCTTTTCTCAAATACTGACATGAAAAGGTTGTTCTGGCTAAAGAGAATGATGGGATAGTATCCATTCATTATTTTCATTTTGGTAACAATTTAAGAGTGATTAGAAGTTACAGGAAAACGAAGTTGCAGATCCCACTTCCCATTACAGTTAGTCTGGCTGTTTCAAGGGGTCTAAAAGACTGTATTTTTATATTCATACTACTGTTGGCTTATGTTATATGTATGAGAATTAGATGAAAATTTTTTATTTTAGTGTCTCCAAATCATCCCATTTGTTCTCAGCTGACTCACATTTCAACAAACTTTTCCGTAAGTATCTCACATGTGAGGAACCCTTAGTGAATGGCCATCAATAAAGATGCTGGCTTAGTGGTCTTGTCCAGTGTCATCTCAGCTGCTCCAGAAAGAGAACAGAATGGAATTTAGTCCTCTGCCCTGGAAATTTCCTTTCTTCACTTAGCAACCACTCCTTCTCCTCCTGAAGATCTGTCTAACTCCTGCCTGACTTCTGCAGCTAATGAGGATGAGATTTAACATGCCCAAGCTGTTACCATATAACACTGATTAATTTATGGGACATATGACTAGTGCAGTGGACGAAAATAAATAAATTTTTGAAAGTATACTATCATGTGACAACATTGGCATTTTCAGAAACTGTAATCAAGAATCACTTCTACTCCAACAAATGTTATATTAAATTCCTTAACAGAGATAAAACATCATATTTTGCCCTGGTCCCTTTTTTAGAAATGGCAAAATAATTTGTTTTGAAACTCTGTAAGACAAAACAAAGTTTTGTGTGAGCACTGGAAACACTAAAGGTGGGGCACTACAGATTTGTGTCCTATATTCCCTAAAGCCCATAACTCCCATGTCTTAGCTTAGTTTTTTATTCAGCCACCAGTCTTCATTAATGTTGAAGAAATTTCACACTTTTGAGACCTCTAATTCCTCAGAAAGGTGGAGGCTTGGCTGAAATTAGCCAAGGTACTCAAGAAAGGAAAGAGGAATTACAGATGGAGAGTCTGACCACATTAATTTTTTAGTTATTTTGTTAGGAAAATAAGATAATAAAATCATACTATTAATGTAACCAGTACAACACAGCCAAAGATAGTGTGTGGACTATTTCAGACTGAACTGATTCAATATAGGGTCAAACACTGGGAATTATAGGCCATTGATGACTGACTGCCCTTAGAAACACAAACTGATTAAAACATACTCCCCATACATGAATTCATGGACACACACAGAGGAAAAAAACCCATACAACTAACAGACTAAACCTTGATTACAGGTGAAGTACAATTTGCACCGATGTTTATGAGAGCTTTGGCCTAAATAGAATCAGTTTAAATTACACAGTCTAGCGAGTCTTACTTACAGTAGATCTTAGAGACTAAGATAGACTATTCTCTGTATTCAGATTGCCATAAAATAGTGGTAAATGCATTTGAAAAATGAAAATGAAAAATCTTGAACATAGGATTCTGCTTCTAAGAAGAACAAGAGGCTGTATAACATACCATGAATAAATTTATTTAATTTTTTAAAAATATTGTAAGATTGACTTTAGTTCTTGTAAAAACTGATAAATATGAATGTGAAGATGAATAAAATATAAGGTCATTAGCAGCTCACCCTATTTTATGAACTTTGATCATGTAATAAGGTTTGCATTTGTTTCTCAGATATGAATGGAGATGGAATTCAAGATAAGATATTAATCATAATTAAACTGACTACGACAGGTCTATGCTGACAAATTCTTAACGACCACAAAGAATGCTTAGCCATAATGAACTGCTTCATTCATTAATTTCCTCATTAAGAGGGCCTCCACTTAATAAGTTCAGTAAAAAGTTGATATAATATTGTATTTGTATTCTCTTTTTTATCAATTTCCACTTCAGAGGTATATTATTTGGAAAATGAAATAAATCATTTAAAACATATAATTGCTTGTATATATTCATATAGTAATTCCCTAAGTGATGGCTGTGTTTATAAGTTGTCAGTGTGCATATTAATTTGTCATACCCACCAACCTCATGTTCATTTATTTACTACTAGCCATTGAGAAGCAGATTAAAAAGCACATGTTGCCCCTTCTTTGAAAGTTTTATTATGGCCAAGTAGGCCAAACAGTATATTCCAATTGAATCCTGCTGGTTGCCAGGACTTGAAAATTACTGATTACAGTTCTAAGTGACTTAATATGTTTGTATGCATGATTATTTATGAATATGTGTTAAGTGCCGCATAAAATAACACTTTCTCATTTCAATACTAAAAAGTATTAATTGTTCAGTATGTACAGGTTCATATGAACTTGTTAAATACCATTAATTTACTGAAATGTGTGTCATATTTGTAAAAACTGGTGATAGCCTTGTGAGGAATAAACAAAAAATGAACTAAAAATACATCTTCCTTTTCCTTCTTCTTCTCCTCTTCCCTCCTTCTCACCACCAAACCAGACCCGCACAAATACCTATACCACTACTACCCAGAGAAGTTAGTAGCTAAGCTTCTGCTTTCCAAAACAACAGCAGCAAAAAACACACTGCACATGAGCAAGGAAAAAAGCATATTGTTCCTGCCTTTCCCAGAAAAAAATCGGAATCATGGAATCACAAAATCATTGAGGCAGGAAAGGACTTGTTGAGGTCATCTCGTGCAACCCTCTGCTCGAGCAGGTTGCCCAGGACCGCGTCTGGTTGGGTTTTGAGTATCTCCACAGAAGAAAACTCCACAATCTCTCAGGGCAACGTCTGCCAATGTTTGGCCACAGTATAAAAATGTTTTCTTGTGTCCGATGAAATTCCGTTTTTTAATTTGTGCCCATTGTCTCTTGTCCTGTCAGTGGGCACCGCTGAGAAGAGTCTGGCTCCCTCTTCTTCATTCCCTCCCATCAGGTATTTACATACATGGATAAGATCTCTCTGAGTCTTCTCTTCTCCAGGCTGGACAGTCCCAGATCTCTCAGCCTCTCCTCATATGGAAGATGCTCCAGTCCCTTCACCACCTTTGTGGCCCTGCACTGGACTCACTCCAGTACATCCGTATCTTTCCTTTACTGGGGAGCCCAGCACTGCACCCAGCACTCCAGATGTGTCTCACCAGTGCTGAGTAGAGAGGAAGGATGACCACACTCAATCTGCTGCCAGCTCTCTGCCTATTGCAGCTAAAATTGTGAATGAACCCTAGACTGCTGCTAAACACATATAATCCCTAAGATATAAACCCTTAGACATAACATGATTTTCCTTAATATGTGTCATCTGTGTAGTAAGTAATAGAGTGAACCTTGCCATCAAACTCTGTTGAGTCGCACCTTTATAAATCTCTATGAAAATCACTTTCCACTAATACCTTTGACAGTGATTCTTTGGGCAGCTTCTAAACCACTCATTTGCAACAGACGAGTAAGCCTCAAAAAACAACCTTTGCAGAAGTTACTGGGTTTGTTGCCCCGAATATAAATGGCCAATCTTAAGCACTTGTCCAAGAACAGATTTGACTGAGATTCCTACTCAAAAACTGTTTTAATTACTTTTACATACCTGAAAGAAGAATTTAGCAAACTGATTCTACATCTTTAACAGACAACTACTCACAGCTGCTCCAGATAAATAATAACATTGTCCTGTAGTTACAAATAAAACCACATAGATTATTAATGTTTCAGGTATTTTCTGTAAATTGGAGGTCACTGCAAAAAGATGTTAAGGTAATAAATCTACCGTATAAACATACTCTCCTGGCACTCAGCAGGGGCCCGCTTGGGATCATTTATCTCCAGTTCATTATCTTGTCTGCATTATTCAGCAGCCTGGTTCATGCTCAATGGGCTTCAAACAACTTTTAACAGCTGAAGCCTTCTTCAAATTTTGACTTACTCTCTCACTTTGTAATAACAGGTTGAAAGTTGCTCAAATTGCTATGGTGAATTAATGTCATTAATGGCACAGTTCAGTGTTCCTTATTTATATGGTACTGTGAATGTTCAACTTGGAATTAGCTAATACACATGGCAAGATTCCATTTAACCATCATTACATTTTCTTTCATTTATATTCATATTTCATATATGAATAACAGTTGTTAATTCAAAAGGCATGTGAGGCACTCTTGAGGTATATATACATACTCGTGAAATTATTATTATTGTCTTAAAATATATTTTATTTTATAAAGATTTATTTTACGTACAAAGATGAACAAAAGACCAACATGTTGAAATAAAACTCTGAACAAGTAACGTTTTATTTGCATATATTTATAATTTATTGATATGTAAGAGTACTTAAAAACCCACAGAATTATGTATCAGATCATGTATTCCTGAAACATGACCAGGACATATTTCAATCAGAAGGGCTTCAAAGGTATCTGTAATACTGTGTTTTGGGTTTGTGTGGCAAGGTTTTGGTAGCAGGCGGGCTAACGGGGTGGGTTCTGGGAGAACATGGCAGAAGCTTTCC
>NW_009229232.1:5693-16963 GCF_000690835.1 Fulmarus glacialis
CCCCCCATGCCCGACAGAGCCAATGCCAGACGGTTCCAAGATGGACCCACCACTGGTCAAGGCCGAGCCCATCAGCAACGGTGATAGCGCCTCTGGGATAATGTAATTAAGAAGGGGAAAACTGCCACGCAACAGCAGCTGGGTGAGAGGAGTAAGAACATGCGAGAGAAACAGCCCTGCAGACACCAGTGCCAGTGGAGAAGGAGGGGAGGAGGTGCTCCAGGCGCCGGAGCAGAGATTCCCCTGCAGCCCATGGAGAAGACCATGGTGAGGCAGGCTGTCCCCCTGCAGCCCATGGAGATCCATGGTGGAGCATGTGGATGCACCTGAAGGAGGCTGTGATCCCGTGGGAAGCCTGCGCAGGAACAGGCTCCTGGCAGGACCTGTGGCCCTGTGGAGAGAGGAGCCCACGCTGGAGCAGGTTTGCTGGCCCGACTTATGATCCCACGGGGACCCACACTGGAGCAGTCTGTTCCTGAAGGACTGCGCCCCATGGAAGAGACCCACACTGGAGCAGTTTGTGAAGAACCGCAGTCCATGGGAAGGACACACGTTGGAGAAGTTCATGGAGAACGCTCTCCTGTGGATGGGACCCCACGCTGGAGCAGAGTGAGAAGGAAGGAGCGGCAGAGGCAACGTGTGGTGAACTGACCACAACCCCCATTCCTCATCCCCCTGCGCTGCTCAGGGAGAAGGAGGTAGAGAAATTGGGAGTGAAGTTGAGCCCAGGAAGAAGGGAGGTGTGGGGGGAAAGTATTTGAAGATTTGGTTTTATTTCTTATTACCCTACTCTGACTTCTGGTTGGCAGTAAATTAAACTAATTTCCCTGAGTCGAGTCTGTTTTGCCTGTGACGGTAACTGGTGAGTGATCTCCCCGTCCTTCTCTCGACCCATGAGCCTTTCGTTGTATTTTAGTCCCCCTGCCCAGCTGAGGAGGGGGAGTGAGAGAGCAGCTTGGTGGGCACCTGGCGTCCAGACAAGGTCAACCTACCACACACTGGTTTACTCATTCCTGCAGTTCCAAAAAAGCTTCTTGACAATTGTGGCCTCATATTGTCAATTTCAACATTAATTTATGTAATGGTTATGTCTGCTAAATGAACTCTTGCCATGGGAAGGAAGGTAGGGGGTCGTGATTATTTTCAGGCTAGAAGATACAGGTACATGTTTTGAATTTATGAAAAAAAAATCTTTCTTTTTGTCCTAGGAAAAATAGATTTAAGAAAATCTGAATTCCAAATATATTAATTTGGAAGGCATATCTCAACATGAAACTCCAGGATTTCCAGAGGTTTTTTTACTGGAGATGCAACAAAATACATTCTTGCATTTCCAACAGCTAGAATCCAGACAGAGGAAATTCATACTTAAATACCTCCAAAGCAAATACACAACATTCCATGCATTTAACAGTGTAAAGTTATGTCAGGGAAAAAAAAAAAAGAAAAGTACAAATTCAAGTTTCCTTTTAACCTGTATATTTGTCACGGATCTTAAGACAGGGAAGATTTGTGTCAGACAACTAGCATGTCTCTCCACACTGTCATGTCTGGCTGTTCTATCTATTGCCAGAACAAGCTGTAATTTGACTCTTAGTGATATGATTTCATAGGCACATAAAAGCAGTAGAGACGACATAAACTCTATGAGCCAAATAGCTGTATTTAAATGTATGTCGTATGGAAGACTGTATACCAATGTAAGGAAAATACTCTTTTTTCTCCTCTCTCAGATTAGATTATACAGTAAAACAACAGCTGAAACTTTGGAAAACTGAAGGAGTAATAAATATCCTTATATATCTATGTTAAATTTATTACACGCTTATCATTGTGTACTAATTTGTAAGGTTTCACCACTGGGGAAGAATAATTCTGCAGTTTAAAGGCCATGCCAGTGTATATATTTCAGCACCAATTGGTGCAAAGTTGGTTAACTAAAGGTTGTAATTGAATATAGAACAAAACAAAGTTCTTTTGTAAGCAAAGGGGTTGCAGGAACTGCCAAGAATGCATGCAAACACAGAATGGGGGTAAAATATAATTACACAGAAGAGCTAAGAAAGGTAGCTGAGGGACCTAGCAAATGCCAATTATTTCATCTATCCGTTTTTTACAATTAAACCACCAACAACTTCTAATAACAAGTGCTGGGATAACAGTCCTGACAAGTCTGAAAAATGAAAGTGTTGTGAAATAGAAGGAACTTGCAAAGAATTGGGCCCTCACCCTTTTTCATTAAGAATTTCCCATTAGCATAACTTCTTTTGTCATGTCATTCAGTAGTTTAACCACATCATGATCCTCCTACAAAATCAATATTTGAACCTTCCACTTCTGTTTCCTTTCTAAAAATACACGCAAATGAACAAAATAAAACAGTCCAAAGAATTTTGCTTTGAAAAGCAAGAAGAGTCATAACATTGTTTTTAAGTCTGTCTCACATCTATCTGAAGACCAGTTACTGCAACCTGTAAGCTGTGCACTGGTATTGTACCCACCTCCCTGGAAGGAGACACCCACACCGAAGCTGCAGATAGATGAATAGCCTTACAGAGGAGAACTCCACTCATGCTTTTGAACCCTTGAATATTTAATAGCATACCAAGAGGAAACAGTCCCAACAAGATAAATGAAGATAGATACTTGAAGAAGAGACAAAGAGAGCGGAGGAAAAAAGCAGAAACATTGCAGATCTTGGGCAGCCTGTACCTAAGGAAGGAAGTCCCTGTGTGAGGACATGAATTTTGGTACAGTAAGTGCAATTGTCTGCTGGCTTACAACAGAGCCTTGTTGAGATGTGGGACACGGAAATGTATTTAAAACGAAAAATGTGTGTTATTGAAGAGCTGACAAAAATAAGGCCAGGCTTTAGAACACATTTGGCCTGCAAACCTGAGATTTCCTCTTGCGGTCGGCATGCTGGGAAAAAAGCAGAAGCTAAAAAATATTAGTGTATATATATATAACCGTACTGTTTCTTAAAGTCTACCTCCTTGCTGAGATAAATTTGGTATCAAGAAAATGCAGAAGAGTTTTAATATTGGCCAAAGGGGTTTCTAGCCTTTCTTTAGGCTCTGTGAAGACACAAATCTTTTATAGTCTTTTCTAACAGTGCTGCTAGAGATGATCAATTTATTTCAATGTGACTGACATACATTTAATGGAACATCAACATCTTAAAACATTTTTTAAAATTATTTTCAAAAGTATAGTTTTCTCAGTTTGTCGTAAAACCAGTTTACTCTGAATAACAGAACAATTCAGAGCTGTGGTGCATTGGTTTATATCATTATCCCCCTACCGATTAAGCAATCCAGCGACTAATTGTGATATTACAACAGTGAATCACTCTCAAGATGCTTTACATTCCACTGTGTACTAAGAAATCAATTTGAATGGGATTAGGAAAGACTATGTAAAAGAGTACAAATGGTAATGATAGATAAAGTAAACCAAAAACAGAACAAGAGACAAAACCTATGACACATTACTAGTAATGAGAATTCATCACTCATATAACCAAGAAACCAATCCAGATGTTCTCATGCTTCACTGATTTGCATTTGTTATGTAATTTTTTTCTGTTAGAGGCAATATGCCTTCAAGATCAAGGTCTAATTTTTATTTTTTCATTTATATCATTTTGCAGAGTCGCTCCTCCTCAGAAACAAACACCACAGCACTAGTGTAGCTGTGCCGGCAGTTGAATAATACATGTTCTTCTGTCAAAGGTTGGTAAAGAAGGAGATCGTATCAGCTGCAAAGAGACAAATGCAATCACACAAAGAATTATCAGCTTTATGAACTGAGGAGTCTTGACACTACTTGACATTCATTCTCAATTACCAATCTCTGGTTTCTCCCGTTGATTGAACAGCACTACAAAATATCTCAAGTAAATGAGTGGATTTTGTGAACCCATCATGGTGTAAGTAGCATGCTTCACTCTTCAAAGACGTTGAGTTAGCCAACAGAGCACTAAATGCTAATTTATGTTTGACAGTAGCCACAGACTTTTGAAAATGCACCTTTCCACTCTTTCAGATGTTTAGTTTTGAGGAAAGCTCTCACCGTTTTGCCGCAATAATGAAGAATGTTGTTTTTAATTTTGTTGAATTTATTTTGAAAAAAGGACATTTATGGCTATCTGCAGTAGCAGATGACTAGAAGTGTTAATTACCCTCTTTCACATTTCTTCCAGTTATGACTCCAGGTAGGCTTGTTTGGAGGGTAAGTTACACTGTGTATAAAATGTTGTGAAAGAACAGCATGTTCTTAGACCTACATATGTATTTGGGGTAACGGGTTTATTTTAGAATCATTGTTATATCCTATCTACATTAGCAAACTAGTGAAGTTTCTCATGGAATTCACCAATCACTTGATGAACCAGAGAATCAGTTGATTAAATCAATCAACTGATCTAGCAGAAAAAATTATGTAATTACTTCTTGTCTAAATTCTGATTTCTATCTAACTTGTCTCTAAACCAGAAATGTGATTAGAATCTTGCAGGATTGATTAAAAAGGCTGTGGGACTTCCTGAACTAAATCTAATTTAGAAATAAATCATACACAGTTTCCAGTAGTATTTAATGACCGGTAGACAGTGTTACAGGTAGGTGTAACAATTCGTTTTCTCTGCTGTTCAATCTTATAGTATTGATGGGCGATATTTTCATTTAAGACACTCGCACATTTGCACTTTTCAAAGCACTAATTTTGTATTCTGTTCTTCTACTACCTGGACGGCGATCAGATCCCTGAACAATATTCTTACAAAGATTCCCCCGACCACTGCAACACAGAATCTTTCTTACACAAAACAATCCAACAAATCTGGTCTTTTTTCTTTTGATTCCTGGAAATTTATTACAGCCACTTACTTCACCTTGGAGTTCACAAGTTTTGTGCATTTTTTGTCACTATTCTTGCCATTGGACAGAGGGGAAAAAAAAAAAAGCTTCACGGCTTCACAGTTCTATTTAGAATGTAGTGAAGTCGATTCCTGAACATGCTATTGCAACACACAAAAAAATCATTATTGGTTCAACTGTTGTATTCTTCTTTCATTTCCTTCGCTCACTGTATGGCTGTTGGACTATCAGCAGCTACTGATAGTCCAAATCAAATGTTACGATTTAATAGGAAAAGAATGCCAGACAACATCATTATGTCACTGAATAAACATCAATATACCACTGTATAAAACTCATGGCTCACCTGCATCTTGACCAGATAAACTGGAAAAACAAAATCAAGACAATGAGGATAATCAAAGTTATAGGATGGTTTGTCTGAGGAGAAACTAAATAAATTAAGATCCTTCAGGCTTATAAAGGCCCAGGTGAAGCAAAATATGCAGAAGGCTTTTAAAATAATGAGTGGCTTCCAGTCACTTTTGATGATACTTAAACCTTACACCAAAATCCAAAATAGATGTACAACTGCAATTCCTTAAATTTAAACTCTTTAAAGGATGCTGATATCACAAAACTATTATTTAATGATGTGTGAGGGTCATTATATTTATCCCAGCTCCTCGCTGATCCACTGTAATTTATACTAGGTAGGGAGCACTTTTCCTCTCTTTAACTTCAGCAAGACCTGTTGAGCTACCTGCTCAAAGCTAGCTTTAGTGTGTGGCCCAATATGTGATTTCCAGAAAGGATTTTAAATTATTCCAATCAGTTGCCGTAGGCAAGTGTGCTATTCTAATAAAAATATGCAGAGAGTATAGTCTGCATTTACTCCCACTTTTCCTCAAATTGACATTATATACAATACTCAAATTCAAATCCAGAAACAAAGTGTTAAACCTCCTGCACCTCTACTTGCTGGTTCATTGCTCAAGTCCCAAGCTGGGTTCCCATCCACCCTGCAGAACCAGAAACAGGCTGATACACTGAGGACAATTAGACCTCAGTTTTAGGTGTTCCCACTAATCTCCACGGAAGCACTACCCTCATTCTGAACTACCCTGGAATCAACATATAAGGTATCTTCTGTCCCCACTAATACTTTCAACTGTTGATATGCTTATTCAGAAATATCATCAATCTTCCAAATGTGCTGCAGAAAGGTTCAGAGATGGCAGTACGCAGAAAAACCCATCATTATACATGTGGTTTTGTATTATCAGGGAACATATTAGGCAGATCATTGCATTATTTGTTTGGCATATGCACACTGCCAGCCCCTCACAGCATTAGTCTTTTCAAATGGATAAATCTGTTTGAAATGGATTAGCCCTTTTACTTCCCTGTGCAAGAATAACGGTACTGATGCAAATGTAAATGAGCTCTTTTCTGTTAGACATCACATTCAAAGCAAATGCTTGCATTACAAAGGATATTGATTTGCTCTGAAGGTGTGAAGTGGTTTAGTGGGACAAAATTCTAGTCAACACTTGCTGCCATCTTCTGGTTTTATAAAAATCCACAAATGTATTTTAAAAACACTTCAAACCAAAATACTCCTTTGGGACAGACACAAAATGAAATACTACACTTCAAAAAAACCCTACCATCCAATTTCATGGCAATGTTCATACCACACTGGTGCAAATCTACAAAAAGCATACATGAATTTTGAGTTTTGACAACATAAAAAAAGGAATTAGGGCAAAATATTCATAATACAATTATTTTTTATAGATACTAAAAATAAGAGATTTTTAGTACTGGTAAGTTACCAGTGACAGACATTATGTTTTACTATATAATATCCTATATGATACATATGTATATTCTTAGACACATTATGTGCCATATTTTTATACTGCATAGAAATATTATATTTGTCTCTAAACCAGAAATGTGACTAGAATCTTGCAGGATTGATTAAAAAGGCTGTGGGACTTCCTGATGCTTCAACAAAACCAGATGCTTCAACAAAAAAACCCAGAAGATTAAAACAGGTTTTGGGCTTAAGCCCTTTTGAGCACAAGTCCTATGATGAGCGGTTGAGGAAACTGGGGTTGTTTAGTCTGGAGAAAAGAAGGGGAGACCCTGTCACTCCCTCCCCTAAAGGAGGCTGTAGCGAAGTGGGTGTCGCCTTCTTCTCCCAAGTACCAAGCAGTAGGACAAGAGGAAATGGCCTCAAATTGCGCCAGGGGCAGTTTAGATTGGATATTAGGAAAAATTTCTTGACCGATAGGGTTGTCAAGCATTGCAACAGGCTGCCCAGGGAAGTGGTTGAGTCACCATCCCCGGAGGTATTTAAAAGACGTGTAGATGTGGTGCTTAGGGACATGGTTTAGTGGTGGACTCGGCGGTGTTAGGTTAATGGTTGGACTTGATGGTCTTAAAGGTCTCTTTTCTAACCTAAACAATTCTATAATTCTATGATTCTATGACACTGGGAGCACATTACGTTTTGGGCACTGAAAGTCAACCTTACTGCAGTACTAGGAGAAGTGGGAGGGGAGATCAGGGGAATTTTAACATAACTTCCAAGGCACAAACCAACAAGAATTCAGAGTTATGAAATGGGAGACAAGGCCGTAAATTCTGAGGTTCAAAACACCAAAAGTGAGTACAAAACAGTGGCACAAGGGCCTGCAAGCTCGCTCCAAATAAGCTAATTCTGGAATTGGACTAGGACCTTCATTTCTAGGAAAAAAGGTTAATTAGCCTAGACATATGACCAAGCTAATGCTTTGGTAATCCAAAATGCATTCATGGTGCCATACCGCAATTTATGAACATACTTTTTTCAGCATGGTGATCACTTCAGGTCTGCCCTGTTCAGTTTGAAAATGTCATTTTCAATAAATCATTTCGCTTGGTGCTCAGAGACTGTTAAGCAACCTCCTCTACATGTGCATAAATCTACTAAATGCCACTGAAATTCACAAAATTACTGTTATTCAGTTGTTTAAGCCTTTAAAACGCTATGATTTCCCTGCTGTGATGTAAGAAACTTCCTAAAGTAGAAGCAGTTTAGATGCATTTCACTGGGAAGGCTCTGAAGGATGGCAGGCAGCCTGCCTTGCTTGCTGCCTAGAGCAAGTTGCCTACTTCTGGCCAACCTACTCAAATGGTAAAATGCTAATGTGCATTTAACACCCTAGCACTTCAGTTCAATTCCCAAGCATCCCTTCCCTATCACTACACTTCCCCAAATAATGTATGGCCAGCTTGCGGCCACGCCTTGAGAAGGAGGATTTCAACAGGCATCAAGGCACATAGATTAGGACTTATCAAGTCGAGCTGAGCAACTTCAGGTACCTAAGCCAAGTCAAACTTTAGGCATTTTTTTAAGACTTATTCTTCCAGCTACAGAGGATTGCCCAGTGTAAGTAAAACTGAGAAGAAGAGAGACGATTTCACAAGCAGATGACCATTATTTGAATTCTGGTCCTCATAATACACATTTTTTCCTCAATGAAAAAATTCTTTGGGTTCAGGGTTCTGTAGATAAATAAGTTCAATTCAGTACAAGGAAATATAAGTGAAGAAATTGCTAGACAGAATTCTACATTATAGTATCAGGGAGAAATTAAGAAGCAGCCTAGAATGAATGTTATGAATTATTAGCCTGTTCTTTGAACAGTTTAAACAGATCTCTTTGAAAACTTAAAACAGAGAATAAACGGATAATACGGTTTTCTGCTATTCAGACAGTCTGAAAGTTCTTGGTAAATTCTCTTACAAGAGAATATTTAGGTCCCTAGTTGACTATGTGATGAAATATTGTCGCAGTATTAGAAAACAGGGTAAGAGATGTGAAATAATAAAAATAATAATTGTTCAATACATGAAAAGTTTAAAGAAGAGGTGATTCAAAGATGTTCAAGGGTGTTGATGAATCTACTGTTACTACCGACCAAATAAATGAAACAGTACACTTATATTTGTCACAAAATCATGTTCTACAGTCAGGACAGTAGAACATGATTTCTACAGTATTAGAAAGAATTTTAGAATTATCTAAACAAACAGGGTCACCAACTTTTTATTCATCATTTCATAAGAAAAAAAAAAAATTCGTCATTCTGAGTTTTCACTTTGATACCTAAAATGTTTAATGGCACAAATCAAGAGGAAAAACCATGTTAACAATACTTAATGACTTACTATAATGTACAGAAAATTCACTGTATATAAAGTAAAGGACAACCCTAAACTGGCTAACACCTATTTAGGCTTTGCTTCACCGGGGGCAAGTGGTTTCAGCTGCAGTATCAAGTATCAAGGGACAAAGTTCAAACAACACGTACATGCAAAATTTATACTTTGAAGGTGGGTGGATATCTGTTTTTCTATGTTTCTTCACTATATGTCCCACATGGCCCTTCTATTTCTCATCAGTGATGACTTCAGACCTCCTAAACAGTTACCAGTCACAAGTAATCAGCTGCTTTTGCGTAAGTTTGCTCTCTACTCTAGTGCTTCTCTCATATAATGATAAAAGTAACCATGGACTTTAATTAGACTACCTGGGCTAGGTGTTTTAAAATTAATTGAGCTCTAGTGTCATGTGGGTTTTAACTACAATGGTCCATCACTCCTCTAACTGGAGTACAACTGCCCATACACCCTCTTCCTATGAAAAGGCTCATACAGGAGAACTACTGGATTCAGATTTGCCATTTGAGCTATGGAGCCCATGTACCTTCTTTTACAACTGCAGAGCAAGCAACAGTGCAGAAAGACCCGGAAATGAGCATAGCAATGATGGCTCCAGTCCCTCTGGACTGAGTAGAGATGGGCAAGCTGGCACCCCATCACAGCAGGGGTAGTCATAGTCCACATCCAAATGGTCCCTGAAGGAACTGTTTTGCTAGGGGCCTCTCCACAGATTAAAATATCAATGGCATTTTAAAAGGGGAGACAAATGTGGCATTAATCCCTAGGACTTCTATAAATGATTTTTAGCATCTACGTTGGCTTCCTTACCCTTGGACAGAGATAAAACCTGCAATAATGTTTTTGGTAACAAGCTCTATCTTTCTGTCTTGACCTTTTACCTATAGTACCTAAGGATATTAACAATATGGGAAGATCGCACAGCCTTGCTCTACCTACTTCCATACAGAACTCATCCACTTGCTACTAAATGGTTGCTGCCCTGTTAAGGGTGCTTTCCAAAGGCCAATTCTGCCTGAAATGCAACTATCTTCCCGTTGTGAGAATTTACGTTTGCCTTGTGCACTTAATTTAAAAAGGGACATAAAATAACTTGAAATTATTCATGTTAATTGTAATTATTTGTTGAATATAAATTACCAGAAAATGCATGAGTCCATCAACCCAAAGCTGAGAAATCTGTGTGTACCCACCAGGTGGTGCTGTCTTCGTCATTTAACGAAGACGGCTCCCCAGCTGTAACTCCAAGTATCCTTAACATTACGAGCTAAATTGCTCATTCACTCCGATTCCTGCAATCTTGTGAGGAAAAACACCAAGTGCCAAGTTCAGTATGCAGAAGTTCCATTATAGTTAAGGCTTCCCACTAGCATTTGAGCTTTGCCACTCTTTTTTTTTTTTTTTCCCCCATATGTAGTCCTGCCTTTTAAGGTCTTTTTTTTTGTTTTAATACATTCCTATCAGCTGACCCATGACACAGGAGAATTTAAAAAATACAGATACTGCAAAACAGTCCCAGCAATGCACACTTCATGAGAAGGAGTCATATTTCTGGTTTGGCCAACTGAAACAGATGAAAAAATATTTAGCCACACACTGACCTTCAGATCTGACACCACATACTTGCTTTCCCTCTTGTCTCCCTTCCTACTTTTTCCCACACCAAAAAAACCTCTAGAGGCATGCATTTAGCAGACTAAACAGTCTTACAGGTTAAATCTAGCGTACAAACTACCATTTGACTTCTGCTATTACTAACTTTCAGCATTGCATCAGTACAGCTGCAATAGCACAACTGTATTATCTGACTGAGGTTCAGTAAAACAACAGAAGTCTGAATGCAGCATACAAAGTGCAGGCTTCATTGAAGACTAGTGCTTAGTGTTTAATTAAAACACAAATAATATGTTCAACAATTACATAGCACGTATAAATAGAAGCAAAGTGCCACACGTTGTGCAGGATATGCAGCATACTGTGGCTATTTGTCTCTGCTGCACAGTAGGAATGTACACTGTGGCTGAACAAATGGAGCTGTGCTTCGCTCACAGACTAGGAGTAAAGAACAAGATGAGGATGGTCTACGAGTTCCTTGAAGAGATTTCTTAAAATTAAGGAAGTTCTATCTAGCTGCCATTTGTGTCAAAAAGAGGTATGGGTTATTGTCGTGGTTTA
>NW_009229233.1:0-1436 GCF_000690835.1 Fulmarus glacialis
GGGCTTCTGCTGAGGGGCCGCTCACCCTCCAGATGATGGCTGACCCCTCGCATCGTCCCCACTCACCCACAGCGAGAGCCACGCTGTTAAGAAAGAATAACCTTTTCTTCTACTACCTCTCGGAGGGTTTGGGGAGAGAGCGTGCCCCTGGTCGAGGAGCCCAAGTCCCCAAGGCGTAGCAGCCAGGGGCTCGCTGCCCCCCACTCTCTGAAGGCCCTTGAAGCGTTGGTGTCTGCTCCCGCACCATCTGCAGCCGCCCAGGGGCTGCCAGGGGGGACCTGTGGCTGGCCAGGCTGGCGGCATGGACTCTGGGAGACCCGGGAGGGGTTTCCTTGAGAGAGGCTCCAAATGAGGCCCATTGCAGTTTGCGGAGAGCCGCCTGCATCACCGCTCCTCCAGATCGGCCTCCACAGTGGGAGTGGTCTGCTGAGACCCCTGGGAGATTCACCCACAGAGAAAAGGACTGGCTTACCCAGAAACAGGTGTCATCAAATTCACCTGGAGCCTTTAGGCTGGTCCCCTACAGACCCAACAGGGTTTTCCATCACTCAGGTTTCTACTTTACCATGAATGAGGCTGCAGGGGAACTGGGCTTGGCGATGGTCCAAGCATGCAAACGTGTTTCGTCAGGCGTATCTACAGATTACATCCAGCAGTTGTGTCAGTCATATCTGACCTTCTACACTCAGCGGGCTCATGGCAGAAGGTACCCAGCTCCAAGACTTCTCTGAGCCAAAGACACTTGTTCAGTCTGTGTCATTCTCCATTTCCTGGAGCTGTACATCGGAAGAAACAGGCCATGACAATATGGACAGGATTCCCTCTTCCATAATACCTCAAGTGTACCTACCTTTGTAGTTTACAGAGACAGAGGCACTTGTGACGGGAATCACAGATATTGACTACAGCAGGTGCAGCCCTGGAGAGGGATAATGGGAGGGAAGAAAATGTAGGGGTCAGAATAAAGATAGGTCTATATCAGCTGTCTGCAAAGCTAATAATCATTCATGGACTCATCTTCTCTTTCCCAATGGGAACAGTCTCCGTGCTATTCCCTGTGTCCTGCCCAGGAATTGTGTGGCGCTAACATTTAGACAGTACAATGATCACAGGGCACTGGCTGGGCACGTCCTGGACGTGCTTAGTTTGCTAGGAGACCTGTATCCTGTATCTCATGCACTGTGGATGACATTGTTCATGGGCAATAAGTTTAATGTCCAGCGCCAAGGCTCTAGCATCTTCATGACACTCCAGGATGAACTACCGTTCATCTTACAAGTATACTATCTAACAAGCAGTCTCTGTTCCGTTGTATTTTTCATAGATTCACAGAGTCACAGAATGGTTTGGGTTGGAAGCGACCTTTGAATATCATCTAGTCCAACTTCCCCTGCCATCGGCAGGGGGAACTTTTACTAGATCACGGTTGGTTAAAG
>NW_009229233.1:1467-35043 GCF_000690835.1 Fulmarus glacialis
CTGACCTTGAACACTTCCAGTGATGGGGCATCCACAACTTCTCTGGGCAACCTGTCCCTGTTCCTCACCACCCTCATGGTAATAAATTTCTTCCATAAAAAAGTTTTTCCGTATGCTTTCACCTCACTTTGCTCCCCATCTCTGCTTCATCTCTCATTCCGTAAAGACGTGCTCTCCATACTTCTCCTGCCCCTTTTTTTAACCCCTTTTCCAGCCCTCTTCACCTGGATACCTCCTCTCCTTGTATTTTACCCACTCTTTCTCCAAGCTGTGTGCCAATTGACAGATGAAGTCTAACCTTTAGAATGAAAGCCCCCCAAAACCTGAAGAACTATTGAACTAAACCCCATGATTTCAGCATAAGGGGAAGCTTGGGTTAAAGGAAAGATTAAATTTAAAAAACCCCAAAAACCTAGAGAAAGAGCAATATCTGGCTGAAACTAGTTTATCACAGTTCTCAATATCTGAAGTATGAAATTTTCAATTGATTTACCTGATATCTTTATTACTTTGTGACTGTTAGATTAATAATTGCAGTGGTGATACTCAGAAAACACGTGCAGCGCTTATCTTCCATGGGAATGCGATTCCTCCATGATCATGAGTATTTTCTGTCTTGGCTGGGAGAAGGGATGCCAGAGGGGCAAGGGATGCCAGAGTGCTAGGGACTCATCATCTGGAGGGCCAGGTCACCTCTTGGAATATACAAGGAAATTCATTATAAGGCAAGGGACATGTGGTACTGTTTCTTTTTCTATGTTTAGCAGAATGCTACATTCATATTTCTGACGTTCAGGCTGGTTGCTGGTAACAGGAGAGATCAGGGTAGATGAGGGGAGAAGAAAAAGGAGTAGAAGAGGAAGAAGAGAGGGCAGTGGCCCTAATTTATTTGCGTCTTGTCTGTGCACATTTTTTCGTTCATTTTTGATTTTCTGAATGTGAGAAATCAACTATTATACTTCAGAACTTGAACTGGATTTCTTTCTGAGGATGCTAGTCCTAAGAAGTAGTTAGCTAGTACATATATTCCTTTTGATGGGGTCAGCAATAAGCTGCATTGCCATACCTAATATGTTTAACGTCTAGGATATTTTATGTATATGAAATTTGGGTCTCATTTCATCACTGTAGTTATGAATATCGTAACTGCAGTTAGGCGCTGTGTCTGGAACTGCAGTTCCGGACAATTTTAGACATTCAATTCTATTTTGCGCTGGTGAAGTCTGGTTTGATCAAACCAATCTTTTGCTTTAAAAAATTATGAAAATTTGAATATGTGAAGAAGATTTACAGCTCCTCACCCCATTATTTCTCTGTTGCTCTCATTCCATATTCTAGGTCTGTTCTCTAGATCTTTGCCTAGCTGCTTGCTTACCCTTTCTATATACTTCTAGATGCAATCTCTTTCTTGTTAAGGGCATATATGTATCAACTTTTTACAAAAGAAAGTAGTCTAATGAGACCATCTACATTTTTACTTTTATTATTGCATTTCTACCTAGAAGATATGTGAAGACAAAAACCTTTGCCTCATTAAAAGTACCATAAATACCTCCCTCTGAAAACAGTTTTTCTGAGTGATACTTGCCCTGCCTGAAGCAGTGCTACATGATTAATCATTTACTGGGAGAAATTCCTTATTTTTGAGAGAAGTGGTTAATGGAGAAGAGAGAAAGAGGTCTCTCCAAACAACCTGAACAAAAAGTTACTGGGAGACTGATGAGGCTGAATTAGTAGAAGATTAAATAATAGAAGATTTTTAATTTCTGCTCAGAAATACATATTCTTACTCTGATTAAAAGAATCTGTCTGATTTGAGGACAGTTAAATCAAACTCCAAGACCTCTTCATACTGAGAGACACACAATTATCAAATGGTGGTCAGAAATAATAGTTGTAGAGATTATTTTAAACCCCATATGAAACACTGAAAGGTAGGGAAGGCTATTCCAAAAGCAGAAGTGAGTGATTTTATTTGGGTTGTTGGTGAGGGTACCTATAGTTACATCTATGCACTTAATACCAAGTGCCGCAGATTCACAATGTCCACAATATGTAACACTTAGTCCTGGGATTCCTCTGGACCTTGTCTTCCTCCTGTGGCTCTAAGGAATAATATTTTTTTTCCTTTTTTATTATGAGTGTTTGAAACAGAGAGGGCTGTATTGCCGGCAGTGGGGGGTATGTGGTTCATGCCCTAAAGTCACATGAAGGTCCATGGGGGTATTTGAGGGCACAAAGCCCTCAAAGGGCTGTTCAGATACAACAGAGCAAACATCTCGGTCATGAAGTCTAGTTTTCTATCATCATGGACACATTATATATTACTTCTAATTAATAAATCTAGCTCTGTCTAGAGCAGGCCAAACCTCTCCCAAAGCCAGGTTGGTAGTTTTTCCCTCCTCTCCTCCCACAGTAAGTCCGTTTCAAAGGTTCATTTTTTCATCTCAGTCGCTTCTGCTTCCAAAATGTTTACACCACGATGCATTTAAACAGATATCATATTCCCCTTTCTGTTTTTCTGTTTGCAAGGTTGATGCTTGTCAAGCACTTTAGTAGCCTTACATGCTGGGATCCACATTTGCTGATCCTAATAGCTCTTTTCTACATCTGTCTTAGTCCAAAAGTATCTTCAACAGGTATGACCAGAACGGTATGTGTAATCCTAATAAAGCCTCTTTGACGGCATAAAGATTTTTTTTTATGTCTGGAAACAGCTCTTCTAATTATATTAGGATTCTGTTTCTGTTTTTTATGGCCCCATTACTTCTCTCATCCCATGTGGTTCTAACTAATTAAACAGATAGAGTCTTCTACCTGGATTTTGGTGCATTATCCTTGGAATGCATAATGTTAAAAGCAAAACAAACTTTTTGAGAAAACAGAGCAACAGAGAGCCTCTACATTTTCTCAGCTTGGAAGAGAACTCGTCTGACACAAAGTATATTGTTTTCATGAATTTTGTTAGGCACATATACACTGTGGCAAAGAGATGGCATAAATAGCTATACTGTCTGACAGAAAATGTACTGACGGCCCTGGACTAAATTTTGAGAAATGAGTGGAAAGTTGATGGAGTAGGGGTCAAAGCCAAAGACCCCCAAATTTACAAAGACTAAGAGGTAGAATTTAGGCACATGTTTCATGACTGTCTGGTCAGTGGCTGGTAAAAACACAGTGCAGCATTTTAAATTACATATCCTCTCAGCTTCTGTTCCTTAAATACCAATGCATTTAATAATGCTTTTTGTTGTTTGTTTTGTGTTACAGTCTCTCTTCATCACATTCAGTGGGAGTCTCTGCTTCAGGACAAGCCAGTTTTCACTGCTGAAATTTCCCGCTGGCAGGTATTATAGGCTGACATCACCTTTAATCAAGGTAGCAGAATGGATCCCTCCGTTACCTGCAAGCTGTATTAGCACCTGCATCGCTAGGGTGCTTCAGCCACAGCGTTATCATCAGAGCCAGGAATTCCTCTAAATTCCTGGGTCTGGATGCAAACTCCCACTGCGCTAGGTCCGAGTCAGCGAGCCCTGGGCGTTCATCCTGCCTCCCACCCTTTCCCACCACTGCCACCGTCCCCTACCACACAGGGAGGAAGCCTGGGCACACAGGCTAGATGGACACCATGGCACACCACAGTGGGTCCCAGACCTTCATAACTGGGGTCAGGGCACAAGGACCCAACAGGTTTTAGGCTGTTTGATGGTGAGAGGTTCAGGGCACAGGTAAGTCTAGGTATAGCCTTAGGGCATCGCAGTCACATGCAGAGAAACTGTGTGAAGAGAAAGATAACAAAGAGTTTGGTTGTGAAGAGCAAGATTACATCTTCCATCAGTCACAAGTATACACTGAGACTTGGTGCTTTCAGGCACCTAATGAATTTGGTGCTTGTACTTCATTACTGGTTTGTGGTGGAGAATCCCTTGAAGGTAGGGTGAACATGGCTTGCTACCTCTCTAATCTGCAACCAGGTCATGCCGTTCTTCTGGTTAGCACCTTTGTGTCTACTGAATACTGATGTTACAGAAGACAGGCAGGTTTAAACTCATTTTTAAACATACATTTTACATAATTTCAAATTTCTCTAAAGCAATCAGTGCAGAAATTGTGAAAGCACATGTCAGTGCTTTTGAAATACCATACAATTAAATGAGCATAAACTCCATGGCAGGCTTTCTGATGAAGGAAAACTGCTGCAAGAAGTCTCAGGAGGTTGTCTAGTCTGTCCCTTTGCCCTACAGCAGCATCAGCCATGACCAACATATATCTTGATTAGCAGTGAATGTTAACTGGAGAGGCTAAATGTTAATAGCCAAGATTTTTAATCCAACATACAACAGTCTGACATTAATCTAGAGCTAATAAGCAAAAATTGAATATTTTATCAATCAGATTCTATTCAAGGTAAGACTGATTATTAAATATAAAACCTACAAGATTAAGCCCGTTAGTAAAAACAATGAGTGAATGTAAACACATTACTCGTGAGCACACAGAGCCATAGCGCAAGAGCAGAACAAGGGTCCGAGTGCCACGGTGCAGCCAGGCTGGCAACTCCCCGAGGTCAGGGACCGGGACCGTGGGGGCTCCCCATGGCAGGGGCAGCACGGCAGGCCCTGGCGGCCCAGGCCTGTCCCACCCCCAGCCAGGAGCAGCCAGGGGCACCAGGGCAGCCCCAACCCCAGGCATCGGGCACATCCCTGAGGACGGGGACGGGCTGAGGATGGGCTGGGCCGTGGGCGCATGGATGGGCTCAGCTCAGTAGGGCCCATGGCCGGGCAGGGCAGGGCTGTGGGGAGCTGGAGACCGGCCCTGCTGTAGTGTCGCTGGGGCAGGGGCTGATGGCCCTGGGGGGTGACATGGGGTCCTGGACCGCGGGCAGGGTGGGGGAGCCCCGGGGGGCTGCCACGGGGCAGTCGGGGCTAGTGGTGCCCTCAGTGCCCTGAAGCTGAGTGAATACTGCTTTGTGTATTAGTCAGAAAGACCAGCAAAATTAGGGCCCTACTGATACCATAATCATTCACAACGAGGAGTCAAATACACGTCCCCTTGTTAGATCTCACGGGGAACCCATTCATCATGACTGCTTGTGTAATGAAACCCCAAGAAGAAGCGGAGGAAAGCAGATGTGATGTCTCAAACCATTCCAGCTAGTCCTACTTCATAGTCTCTAGTTTCCTTTCCCACTCTTTGTCCTAATGAGCCTGCTTTTACAAATCTATGACTGATGTAACCACCGTTCTGATTCAAGAATTAATAACAATTGTGGTAATTATACAAGTATATGCATATTTACTAATATAGCCAACAAAGAAAAAACAGGGAAAAAACCTTAAACTAGCATAAATTATTCTCCTAACATCAAGCTCATCCCTGCACTATGCTAATCTCTCCCTGATCATTAGCTACAGTTCAGGCTGATCCAATTTCCTATTACTTTTCTCTTTTGCAAATTTTCCTCCAAAAGAAATCCAACATCAGGCTTGCGGTGATATTCACTATTGGTATTAGCATGCGTATCTGGCAGAGGTGCCTGATACTGCCAGGGCATCTGTGACATGAACTTCTACCAATTTCAAAAGACACATTGCATTCATTCACAGGCAAGGCCAGTTCCCGCCATGCAGAAGTCCTAACAGACAAGCCCACAGGTGACCCAAACAGGCAAGGACAATAACAGAATGGAAAGCAACGTTTTAAGTAGATGTAAAGGAGTTAGAAAAATTGAAGTCTCTTAGAAGGTAACAAAAATGGAAAAGAAAAAATAAACCTCCATAGCAGCAGCTAAACTGAACTCCATGTGTGCATCATGGCAAGGTGGAGCACCGGTTTCCCCTTTGTGCAGGTTGGAAAACTAGTTTGAATGAGATGCTCCCAAGCCCTCCAGTTCACCTATAGCCTAAATGCCACAAACGAGACCACCAGGCAGGGCATGACCTGGAATGGCAGAGAGCAGTCCAAATGAGTATCTTCCTGCTTCAGACAGAGCCAGACTTAATTTTGCAATTGAAGGATATTGTTCCAAAATAATCAGTGTTTTGTAAGCAGTGACTAGAAGACATATGTTCTGAACTGAAAATCAACAGCCTTTGCTATGTAATGCCCATCTTTTTCTCTGACCCTTGTTTAGAGTCTGTTTGAGCTCATATTTTTTTTTTCTTGAACTAGATGAGCAAAGGCTAAAGATGCTAAACAGATGATAGCAGTGAAATTCTTTCTCATACCTCTAAACAGACAGTGCCCTGTGTAATATGCATTGGCCTAACTCAGAACACATGAGGAAATAAAATACTTTCATCCTTTTAACAAAAATAACTCCCATGTCCTTCACCACTAACCTAATGTGAAAAGTTCCTGAAGAGACAGGTTATGTCTCTCACTCATATCAAATGTTTTCTTAGCAAATAATGACAGGTGACCTTTTATTTTTTCTTAATCATGCTGTTCCAAAAACACAGCACACCATTTCCATCCATCACTTGAAAGATGGCCACTGCCAGCCTTCATTAATTCACTGCTACTCTATTTCATCTGAACTGGAGTCAAAAGGAGTTCCTAGGTTTGGATTCCTCTGATTCCTCATTCTATAATTATGTCTTTTCCCCTATGTTTCTTCTAGTGCCTTGTTCCCTAATTGTTAGCTAGGTGAAATAGTCCAGCATCAGTAGCAAAACTCATGTTCTTCTGCAGAAAAAAGCATACAGGAAGATGATCTGGAAGCTCCTACAGTGCAAACTTAGAAAAGAGTTTAAATAACGAACAACGGGCTATCATGTATCAATATGGAGGTTATTATTACTGAGGAGGCTATTATGTATGTATATGTATGTATATATGGTAACGCTGCTGTGACTACTCAGGTGATGTTCTTTACACTTCTGTGCACACTTCCACAGTCCAAGATGGTCCTGTGTAAGTTGAAGTGGCTTCAACTTGTGAAATAAAACCCACAGTAACACTAACTACATGCTGGCTACCTCATGAAAACAAAATACTGATCATGAGAAATGTGAGATGAGACCAAATAATATTTTTACCTGAAAACTATTGTTCAGTGTCTGTATGTGACAGTAGTTAGAATTCTGATGCACCTAAATTCAAAATATTTTTATTTCACTGAAACTAGAAGAGAAGAGAAGATTGGTAATAAATAAATGAAATAATAAATGGATTGGGAAATATGCTTGCTAGTGAAAAACATCTAAATTTAAAGAGGAGAAGGTTAAGAGGTTATAGTTTTTACAGGTGGGATTCATTTAATCTTATGTTGACCATCTGCACTGGCCAACAAGCCCCCTTCTCTGGGCAATGGAAGAGATAGTTAGGTCTAGAGACTGATTTATACTATGCTAGGATAGGTAATCAAGAGAGATGGGACAAGTTTCCTCCTGAGATGTCTCTCTCCAAGGACACCTAACTAATTGACTTCGACTAGATAAACTTTCTGATGATTAGAACTAGTGAAGTAAGTCCCACTCCAAGTATGTACTTAGGGAGCAAAGAGCTACTCATAGAGTTCTTCAGTGAAGGTGATAGAAGTGCTAACTAATACTTCTAACCTAGAAGGAGAAATCAACACAAACCTTCCCTGGAAACTTACCACTTGGGTTATTTTGTACAGACCATAGGGTCTTGTCTTTGTTCCTGAGAAGCAGCAGGAGGTTGTGCAAGCAGCAAGCAAGATGAATTGGCTCCTTGCTCTTCCATGGAGGTTAGGACTACCTCTGCAAAGGCCTGTGCTGTCTTGCTCATTCTCCATGCCTTTCATTAGTGCCCCTCAGTGTCCTGAAGCAAAGTTTCCTGAATGAGCATGGAGAACCCCTTTACATGGGAAGATTGGGACCTTGCTGATTATTAACGTCATAGCACAGATTTTAAGTGCCCATAGACACAAACAGCATTAGCTGTATGCTGGACCAGAATCAAGTTTTTATCTTATGATTGCCCTTTGCACTCTGTGTTTTCTAAACATTCAAAATCCTGGCATTGCAAAGTGCTGAGTTTAATCCAAATCTTTCTGTGCTAAATCCTCTGGGGTCAGGACTTGATCCTGTTCTTCGAGACTTTGGGTAGATTTTCCATACTCATGTTACTTTTCTTTCTATTCTATACACAGTTTTCATTCTTTTCAGGCCTAAACTTTCTCCAAAGTCTTTAGTTACCCTGTAAGTTCCCAAGTCCAGCTCCTCATCAACTTTTCCTTGTATGCTTCCTTAACTCCTTTCCATAAAAGACAAACCTCCTCCAGAGAATGAAAAAAATACATATGTATCCACTTACTAGATGTACAATAGTTTAAAATCAATAGAATCTGGATCTAAATAAGCAAGGCTTTTCATGCTGTCTTCATGCTATTTTTCGTCTCTTTAAGTATTTAGATCTGTCTTTGCTTATTGTCTTCCACTTTATCACCTGCTTCTTTTGAAACACTTGGTTATTTTAATAAGCCTAACTTGCAAAGGTGTTTTGTTTATATTAGCACTTCTCTACAGTGCAGCCAGGATCAGTCATAAGTCTCTTTGTTTTCTGCAAAATGAGCCTGCTGCATTCACTTTATGTTTACAGATCTCCAAGCCAATCTTCTCTTCTCTTCTAGTTTCAATGAAATAAAAATATTTTGAATTTAGGTGCATCAGAATTCTAACTACTGTCACATACAGACACTGAACAATAGTTTTCAGGTAAAAATATTATTTGGTCTCATCTCACATTTCTCATGATCAGTATTTTGTTTTCATGAGGTAGCCAGCATGTAGTTAGTGTTACTGTGGGTTTTATTTCACAAAAGGCAGATTTTGGAGGAGGTCAGTGATAGACAAAATATTTTAAAATGCTGTTACTTTACAAAGAGCAACCAGCTGGACAGCACCAGGGGACCTGTCTCTGCTCCATTCCTCAGCTCAAGGAGATCTAGTTTCTTGTTGCTGGTGACTGCATTGATGGAGTTGTCAGGGCCGAGAGTAACTTTAACTATTTTACCTAAAGACCTCGCCTGGTCCCAGCTCTATCTTCATGAACTAGATTCTTGAATCAGAATATCATCTAGAATCTAGAATATCATCAACCATCTAGATTGCAGTGTGAAAACAGAAGTTTGTCATGTTCAAATGCCTGACTCTACTGTCTGCATGCTTGGGTGAAGAACTGCACTGATCCTTCATCTTATGGCAATTATCATTTCACAGCAGATGGCAGAAAAAATCAAAGCGAGCCTTCTGCGTTTTCTCTGTTGGGATTAAAATCTTGGTCCTGAGCCATTGCGTGCATTTGACTGATTGTCTCCTTTCTGTATGCAGTGGCCATTGCTTTTGCTCATGCCCTTCTGGGGAATAGTTGATACCTGATGGTGATGGGTGTACAAAGACATTTGTAACTCATTGTATGCAGGCACTTGCAATAGGGTACGCAGCAAGGCTATTTCTATCTGCTTTGCTTCTTCAGACAAGCATCCTTTTATTTTAAATGTTCTATTAGAACTCCAAATGATGCCCTGGGATCAGACCATGCACTGATTTGAGTCTGTACTATTTTTGAAGTCTTGCCTGCTTCCCTAACATCCTTTTGGTCTGTCTTTGTTTTGCATTATTTTCTTCTGGTTCCCCATTGTCGGCATTCTCTACTGTTGCTGAGTGAGCCTGAACTTTCTGAGTCTTTATTCCCGTTACCTGCACATATCTGCAATATAAGCATAGCGGTCAGGGAAAGTGCTAAGACATCTTTCTGAATACAGTAGCACTGCTTACTGCTCTTGTTTATATTGTGCATATGGCTGGTTCAGCTGTGGGTTGATTCATCTTCTGCGTCTCTCCATCAGTTTGGATTAGGTCACAAAATAAGTTGCATTGTTTCAATTTTTTTAGTATTGCAGACTGTGGTGTGAGGGACTGGTGTATAGCCATCTGCAACTTCTGTCACATTTTTTCACTTGGCGTATTGCTGATCACCGATGTATTTTGTGATCTTGTTCCAGGGACTGTTGAAGTTGGTGGAGACATTCATACTGCTGTCAAGGACTGTTTTCGGAGAGCCTGTGTTATGGTTTTTATTGCTATTCTAAAATTACTGTGTTTGAAAAAACTGGTTTGTTTTTCATGCATGATTTTAGATGGAAAGAACATTAATGTGTGCAAGCAGTTCACTGAAGTTAGACAGACTTTTGTCTAAGCCACACAGGTTTCTGGAACCGGTACATATCCAGAGATACCTGGACAGAGGTACAAGAAATATCTCATCTGGTAATTCTTCTGGCAAACAAATGTGACTTTTAAGTTATGTCAGTCAAGTGAAGCAATTGAAGCAATTGTGTCAATCAGGTCTTACGAGTTCACAGTCATAAATGCCTTAGCATTGATGTAAGATTTTAATAAACTAAGTATATTTGCATACTTTCATACTTGGAGAATATGTATAGACAATACCAGAAAGAAATGGCCGTTTGAATATTGGCTAGTGATTTCAAATACCCTGAGTTCATTAGAATAGTCAGTATCGCGCCTGGGATTGACTGACCAATAAAAATAGTAGAGATAAGCAAAGTAAACACACTATGATTAATTAGCAAATATATGTGGTATTTCTGAAAAAAAACCCTGACATTTTCATAGGAGACTCTGGGATTGCAAACACTGTATAACCACAAGGCTTGCTTAATGAAGGAATGTGTTCTGAAGTGAGATTCTTTGATGTACTTGTACCTTTTAAACTGGCACTCAGTAGCCATATCCCCATGAACACTGGCTTTTACTGCATTACAAATTATCATTCCCTTGAGAAACAGGTATAGGTTTTCCTCTGAAGAAGGGGTCACACAGCATGGATTAGCACTCAGTTGCACAGCTGCTAGGGTCTGTGCTTTGTAGGCTTGGTCCCATGCTGTGTGGTGAGAGATCTTGAAGAAGCTAACCTGTAGCCACTGAGTTATATACCCAGGAGTCAAACTCTTAAAACTCTCTGTTCTGCCCTTGAGCTGTCTCCCGGGGAAAGCCAGCACCATTTTCACACCCCTAGGAGATCACGATGCACAAAACTGTTTTCTAGGTTGCAGTGCTAGTGCAAACTGTGTTGGAGAGCTGGGCTGGCCGGTAGTGGCTATGTTTACTCAGGTTGATCGAAAGGTCAGAGATAAACTTGCAGGTTTCAAAGCTAAGTGTTGTAGCTACGTGTTGATGGAGGGCCAGAGAGGCCTCCTGAAGGCAGGTTGGCTGCATTCATGCTATTTCAGGCAGTGCTGATACTGAACACATTGCTAATCCGTGTAAGGAAATAGCGAGACTTCGGCCTAAGGAGGTGTAGAGGAACCCAGCAAAATAATCAGTGCTGTTGTTCTCTTGAACAGTCTTTCCGGCCACTCTGAATGGGAAGGGAGATGGCAGTCATGCTTTAAACCACAAAAGACTCCTTCCAGGGAACTATTCTCTATCTAAAAGTTTGATCTATCTCTCCCAAGATCATGCCTGGAATTTTCCATGTCATGTTTTCCTTTGCATAAGCCTTTGTAAAGTAAATAGTGTTCATGCCTTGTAATCTGTGTTGTGAAATTTCGTGTCTAGTTCTCATCTTGTTGTGATATGGCAGTGTTGCTATACCTACTTTCACAGTGGTTTCCTGTGTTTGAAAAAGAGGTTGCAGATGTACAGGACTTTGGCAATGAACAGTACACAGTGAAGTGCGGGTAAAGCTTAGGTGAAGGACTTTATGGTGACAGGAGGTTAAGATAGCACAAATATTGGCACAGGTACTGTAGAGGAGTGAATGTAATGACATTTAATTTATCCAGACATGGAATATTGTCATGACAGCTGTTTGATGTTGATTGATTTCTTCATTAGGAATAGCTGTAATTTGTTTTCACTCCCCTCTGAAAAGTATTCATGGTAACAGCCTATGCAAGGTGTCCTGAGCTCCAGATGAATGTTGGCCAATGACCGCAGAAACAGGTATGGCACCTGTGCATAGGACACTCTCTAATAAAGGTAAGCACAGGGATTCTGCAGACCCAGAGCACAGTTTCTCTGTGGATAATCTTGCAGGCATACAGTAGGTCTTCTGTGGCCAGGGCACTCACTGTTGGATTTGAGGACCTTTTTAAACTTGGGGACATTGGAACCTGGCTCTGGGGTTTATGTCTTAAGATGGCACTGTGCATTCAGAATAATCTTCCCCCAAATGACGAAGGTTAGATAATATGATGTCATGGGCAGTAACTGTGTAATTTCTTTAAAACAGTTTCCAACATTCATAGCCTGCTGGTCTTTATCATTCCAGCGACTGTAAAATGCATCCTGAACAAGGACCTGTTCCAGAGATAATGCTGTTGCTTATTACCCACCGAATAATGTCATTCTGAATTTTAAAGGAAATTACTCTTTGTACCCTGTAAATGAATCCCAAGGAACTGTTTGTCTTCAGAGCATGTTGTTCTGTGAGACTGTGGCAAGTGATCTGCAGATGATCATGCAGCTAACATCACCTTCACAGTATTTCCAATTAAAACTGTGCTGAAGATGCATGGTTGCCCACAGAAATTCTGAGAGGTGACGTGGGCCTGAGGGATAAAAAATCTGGAAATGACCAAGTGAAGAATGCCAGACTCTATAACCTCTGGGTTTTATGGAGGAGTGAAGATAAAATACAAATGAATATTAATGTCTGGGGACAGCTTAGTGATACAGCATAAAATTTAAATGATGTCATTAATTCCTAAGTATGGAACAACATTCTTTCTGAGAGGAATTGTTTTGATTATGATTAGAGATTTTTTAAAAAAGGAAGGCTTTTCTGTTCATAAACGTCTGGCTGGCTGGCTGATGTGAAGTGCATATCAGTTCTATCCACGAGAAATAGTGTAAGACTTGAATGTCTTACTGTGAAGAAATACTTCCAGCACTTCCAGATGCCAGCTATAGCTTAAAATTCATACATGCCATACACAGCATCAAATAGTTTATTTCAAAGGAGAGCTGTCACTGCACATATTCTGCAGTTGGCATTAGTCCCGTCCTATCCTGCACTAATATTCGTCATAGACTGTAGCAATTTTAGTTGTATTTCAACATTATTAGTGCTCTACGACAGGAATTCTTTGTAAATATTTGTAACAGAAATAAATACTGACGAGGAATACTGAATCATAAGATTAACAATTTGTATCACCGGCCTCATTATTTGATAGTTATTTCATCCTGTTAGCATTTTGATCTGTGTTCAATGTAAGACAAACTATATTGTCACTATTTGCTTTTGAATAGGCAAGCAGAAAGGTGATATGTCTCAGCTATGTTATGAAGTACCTGTTTGTTCTCTTTCATGTGAACAGTGTGGTCTTTTATTACATTCTCTTGTCATTGGTTCTGTTCTAGCAAGATTCCTCTTCTTTTTCCAATATCTAATCAAGCTCCCATCAAAGTAACTGTCCCTGAGGGAGAGGGAAGGAGGGGAGAAGCACATATGTTGCCTGCCAGGAGACAGAGAAGCTGTTTTTATTTACAATGAAAGTGATAGAACGACTTGGTTTAAACGTATGAAGCAGTAAAACGGAAAATCTTGCGTTTTATCAACAATGAAGTTATTTCTTCCTCTACGTGTCTAGCTTTGGTAGATTTGTCTGATACTCAACGATGATTCATAATCCAGCAAAATCAGAATGACACCTCAGAATACAATTAAAAATTATGTTCTGGTTATTACTGTAGTCCTATGAAGCCTCAGAGCCTGAACACATGTCCTGTACTTACATCTCAGTACAGAAGAATTTTCAGTGCTGGCATTTGAAAAGGCCATGGCAATTAAATGAGATAGAGGCAAAGCATTCTACTGGGTGGTGTATACTTCTCCAGAAGGTTCATAACCTTAGTGATTTCAAGACAGATTACAAAGAAAGTATGATAATGTCACCCTGTCTCCTTGTTGACATTGGTCATATTCTGGATCATAGTTATTGTCCAAAGTGGTCCATAGGTCATACATGTTCATGAGCTGTAAAGGGCATTTGTGTTCCCCAGCAGACTATGTAACTACGGTCTCTTTGTGACTGAAGGATTTACACTTGGTACAAAAAAGAGAAGAGCTCCCCACAGTCATCCTGTTTCCATGCTGCCTCTCACACTCCAACCAGCCTGTAAAATACAGCTGGATGGTGCTAAACACCAGGCAACATGGAGCTGCTTATTGCCTTGAAAGGTAGCAGGGGAGCCGATGTCCAGCAGGCTCTTGCTGCTGTCTGTCAGTGCAGGCAGGGGAAAGAAATGTCACAAACCTTAAAACCTGAAAAAGCACCGTGTGGCACATCATTATATTGTATGATGAGGTATTCTGCTGAATCCAGAGGATGAGGAATTGGGCCTCACTCCTTCCTGGTGCAACTGAAGGTCTGGGTTTGTGTTGGTTTTTTTCCCTGGTACCTTGTCTTTGAATTCAGGAGAGGGCATTTCAACGTTGCTTCAGTTGAAAGTCAGCTGTTCCAGGAGCACAGATAAGTAGGTAGGAAAGGAGGGAATACACAAACGTTACTCCCTCTTCAGCGGGGGTGGGGAGGTGGGGGCGTGGAGAATAGGAGGAAAGCATAATCAGCTCTTTTTCAAAGTGGAAGTACTTGCTTTCATCAGTTCTAGTGAAAAACAGGGTTAGTAAAAAGTGACACTGCGTTACAAGAAGTCAGTGAAGCTGCCCAGGAGCCTCCTGAATTGGGATCTCAGAGCTATAGTGCTTTAGCAGAGGCATACACACAGCAAAGCTCACTCAGGGAAAGTCTGAGGTTCCTCACACATCTACACTTAACCTTTGCTCTTTGCCATTAGCAGAGACTCCCAGGAGATGCCTGCCCTGATAGTCAGTGTAGCTCCGTGTGCCTATTCTCTATGAAACTGGCATTTACATCTTTTTTTTCATTGTAGTTACAAGTCCTATCCCTATGCCTCACCACTACTTTCTCCCCTCAAAATATTTTGTCTTAGGCTGTTTTCTGAGGTTTCAGAACACCTTTTCCCCTACCCTGTGGCCATCCCCTTTCCTATATACCTTCACAATTATAAAGCCTAAGCCTCTCCGTTCCTTTATTCAAAAGCAAGATACCTTATTTTTTATAGTCTTGACACTGTACTTTAGACCAGTAGCATATCTGTTTATTGCTGGAGCATTATTGTAAGGAAAAATTAGTGTTGATACTGGCTGTGTCAAGGTCCTGACTTCAAGTCTCAAGAGATTTCTAAGCTTCCTGGCTACGTGACAAGTGCTTTAAGGTCTTTGGAAAGTGCGAAGTATAAACAAAAACAGGAGTACAAAATGTGAACGAGGAGAAACAGAACCAAGTCACTCTTGGAGGCAAAAAGTGGGGAAAAGGGGAGTAAAAGCAGATGCAAAGAGGTATGTTCAAGACTTTGGGTTAAATCTACCTCAGCTCTACAGGCAACTGCAGCAGGCACTGAGGGCTCATGCTCGCAGCTGCAAGCGAAAGCTAGATTCCCTCTTGCCAAAGAACAGTCAGAACAAATAAGCTACCTTAGCCTACACTTTAACAAGCCAAATGTTGCCAGGCCTCTGCAAGCTGCCCCGTTACGTGAAACAAATTCATGCTATATTTGCTTTTTTTAAATGTTGCAGCTTTGCTGTCTTTTTAGCTCCCTTTCGATGGCAGCTCGCAACTGACTCTCCTTGTCTGCTTCCTGATCAGACAATCACTTTGACGTAATTTTTCTGTGGCAGCCCCTGCAATGAGAATGCATGCCTTGACCTCCTCTGCTTAGTTTAGTGGCACAATTTTTTTTAACCTTCTCCTCCGGGGTCACGTGTCATGAACTTACCCAAGAGAAAGCTATTGTGACAGAATGGTCGTGACGCACTGTTACACACAGGGGCATGGGAAGAGACCTGAGGAGATCATCTAATTCACTGCACCATCCAGAGGTAGGATTGACTATACCTAAACATTTATCTAAACTGTTCTTAAAGGCACCTAAGGAGATGTCTTAACAGCCACTTACTGCGATCTTTTCCAGTCCTTCATTGTCTTCTGTTTAAGGATGTTTTTTCATTATGGATATTATGAATCTAATCCCTGCAGCTGCTTTTTGCATATTTTGATATTTTCAGCAGATTTTCCCTCAGCCTTCTCTTCTCTAGGTTATACAACCCACTTCCTTCAATTCTTTCTTATAGGCTATGTTTTCATGCCCTCTGATTATTCAAATTTCTCTCCTCTATACTTTCTCCAGTTAGTGAACATCTTTCTTGAGCTCTAAACTGATCACACTATTCCAGCTGAAGCTTCACTAACACTGAATAACTCTTGGAAGGATTGCTTCAGATACCTCATGATGCCTCCCAGTATCACATTTAGCTTTCTCATAACAACATGATGTTATTGAATTATGCTCTGCTGTGACCGACCATAACCTCCATGTCTCCTCCTGGTGAAGGTTTGTATTTGTACAGCTGATTATTCCTTCCTGTCTGATGCATCTTTCAGGTCTCCCTTCTGTTTACTTTAGGCGGTACCTTCAATTTATCAGGATTGCTTACATTCATAGTAACAGGGCTTTATCCTGTGAAAAAACAAGGGACTGGGGAGGAAAATAAAGTAATAACAGAACGGGAAGCATACAGCAGCAACACTGTTAAAATTTGTTTCCCTTTGATTTCCTTTCAAAACTTCTTATCACATACATGAGAGGGAGGTTTGGATACTGGTATGAGAGATCACAAAATGGAGAAAGATTTTTGGTACATATGTAGTTTCAGCTTATGAAGTTTTGTCTGGAAAACCAAACAATTTGCTATTTTACAGATATTCACAACCATCAGGTTTTTTTCTTGCACAAGTAGAGAAAAAGACTAGGAATTTGTGAGAATCCAACTGAAATAAAGTAAGAAAGAAGAGTAGCTCTGCAGGCTGCAGAATTAAAAAGCCTATCTGGTTTGGATTTAGGCTTTGTTTTGTTTTTTTCTTTCAAAATGCCTCTTGCCCTTCTGGACCCTCCTTTGTAGCATGGTTGCAGTCAGTTCTTCCTTGGAGGCATCACTTTACATCTCCTCTTCTACCTGTCACCGATTCTCAGCTGTAAAGACTTAAATATCAAGCATGAAGCTGAAGGTGGATGACAAAATCTGCTCTTCAAAAGCCTTGGCTGCTAACTGAATGTCTGAACTTCGCCTCCCCTTTAGTTGCCCCAGCTGCATAAACTTGGATGCTGTAAGACAGACTCTCCTGGCTGAAGTTGTTATAGACTGGGAATATTAACCTTGTTTGTCTCTGACCAAACCTCACGTCAACTTACGTTAAGTGCAAGAAGGAGCAAGAGCTCATAAGTCATGGCATTTCACAATATGCCATGAAATGACAAGAGTGTTAAAGCAACTCTGTTGTTAACACACGTCACCACTCTAGCTGCAGCGTCGGGAGAGGCCGTCTGCACGCTGACCCTGCAGCCCAGGCTCGCTCTAACCACCAAACTTTTTAGTTCATCCCTGGAGCAGCAAGCTAGGAGCAGTTGTTTTAAATCTAACCTTCCCATTCACTGCCAGGGCTTCAACAGGGCATTTGGCACCTCCTGATCCCTCTTTCATATCCATGCAAGATTCTCACCATTTCACAGCCGGCAGCTGGACAACTTCAGTGTAAAGTTGCTTTTTAAGAAGTTTGCTGTCCCAAACATCTGTTCATCCCAGGAGTTTTGGGAGTGTAAAAACATGGTGGGCAAGATTTGGGCTTATGTCAGGCTCTTCTGTGAGTATGGTGTGATATTACTGGCAGCTTCAGGTGTAGTAAGAAAAGTAGAGTGCTGTGATTTTGACTTTTCATGTTTTGCAGGTTTAAGGACCATTCCTGTCCCCTTCTGCTGTCTAGAGCTATCCTCTGGTGCTCTCCAGGACACCCAGGTTCTTCATCCTCTTGAGCTGACACAGGCCCTGCTTGTCATGCCTGGTATCACCTTTACAGTGTGAAATGAACACAGCTTTTACAAGCCTGGCTTTGTTAGACAAAATTGCAAGCCCTCACATGTGACTTTGTGCCAAGGGAGGTTTAGATTGGACATTAGGAAAAATTTCTTTACGGAAATAGTGGTCAAATATTAGAACAGGCTGCCCAGGGAAGTGGTTGAGTCTCCATCCCTGGAAGTATTTAAAAGACGTGTAGATGTGGCGCTTAGGGACATGGTTTAGTGGGCATGGTGGTGGTGGGTTAACGGTTGGACACGATCTTAGAGGTCTTTTCCAACCTTAATGATTCCATGATTCTATGACTTAATTGCAGTCCACTGATTTGGGATTTGCTGCTAGCATAACTTATTTCTGCCCATTCTCCCGCCTGCCAGATCTCACAGAAGGCATGGGAAGAACTGGGAACAATACGCTTTGCAGTAGATGCAAGCCTGCCAGTTTTCCCTTCCTGAGCACAAAACTTGCACAGAAGCCTGCCTCTTCATGTTTTCCACTGCACTTTGCTTGTGCAGTGGCCCTCCTCCCAATCACACAGCCTCCGCACTGCTCTCCCCATCCCACAACCCAACACAGCAACATGTGCCCAGCACAACAAATGATGCATCTGGCTGTCCCGTGCTCCTGGGCCATACTATGTCTCATTCTGGAGCTGAAGATCCATGGGATCCTTCTAGACTGGGATGCGAGGTAGACCTGAAGGGAGCTTCCCTGGCTGTGTGGACTTACACAGAGGGTCTCTGATACCGTACTCGTCCTGCAATGGTAGCCAGGTGCACACAACACCTCCGGCCCCGGTAACGTAGCCTGGCCAAGGTGGATCCACTAACAGCCTTATGTCCCGTATGCACTAGTCAACACTGAGGACACACGACAAAAGTCATCTTCAAACAGCTTTCAAAAGAAACCATTTTTCAGCTTGTGAGGAATCTGGCGATTAACCCGAGCTGTGAAAATCAAGAGACTGTCTCTGCTTTCCTGGCTCGCTCCTTGCAGGGCTGGGCCAGGTCAGCTGTGTCCAGCAGGAGCTGCAGCGCTGCTCTTCCCAGGAGCGGCGGTACGTGAGCTCCACCTAAAGGCTCAGCCCCAGCCCCAGCCCCAGCCCCAGCTCTCTCCCAGGACGGGAGGAGGGATCCTCCTCCGCAGGGATTTCATCATGCCTGAGCTTGACGCTGTGCTCCACCTCCAGCGAAAAGTGTAGGTAGCTCAGCAAAATGTAGGAGCAGCCAATAATGCCCTTTGCCTCCCTTGCAATCAGGTGTGCTGCTGACCTAGCATCATTTTGTATTTATCACCCTTTATTTTATTGCATTCAAGGTCATTCACGCAGTTATTTTGTCTGACAGCAATAGCACTATTGAGGTTTAAATGCATAAAAATATATTTATGAATATATAAAGGTAGATTTGAATGCGTCTCAGTATGTTTCTCTTTTATATCTCATTGAAAGACTGTATAATATAAATCATTTCCCACAAAGCTGTGGTTATCAAGTCTAGAAACTATAGCTTTTCCCATCCTAGAGTAAACGCAGTCTCACCCTCCCTGTCTCTGTGTGTGTGTGCTTGTGTGTGTGTGCTTGTGTCATACACCTGTATCTAACATTACAGTTTAAGGGAAATAACCACAAAGTCGTCATTAGTGAGTTTTCCACACCAGGTCATAAGATAGCCCCAGTGTCCCGGACTCTGTAGTGCCTGTAGATGAAAAGCCAGAATTAGCACATCATTCAATCTGTGAAACAAGATGCAAAAGAGGAAAGAAGTCTTCAGTACAGAGGAGGATGATGCATATATTTCCCCCCTGAGGCTGTTTCCAAATTGGAAAGTACCAAAGAAGAGAGGTGGGCTACTGGCTCCTCATTGCTCAAGGCGCTAAAGGCAGCAGCAAACATAAACAAAGAAACAACATGGGAGAAATTAGGAAGCACAGGGATGGGTCCTCCCAGTGTAGGGACTCTGTTGCACTTCAAAGAGAATGAAATATGAAAGGTAGTAGTAACTCTAGTCCCTGGAGTGATAATATTTGAACGTATCTAGCTCATACAAAATTAGAATCGGTTTTAAGTCTGCACAGTCTTGCTGCAGCAGGTCACAGGTTTGTTCTCCCATTCCCAGTTACTGGGAGTGTTTGGACTGTATGTGACAATGTGGCGATGTGTCTGACATTAGCAGTGGGATCCCAGCAGCACGATTGTTTCCAGTGTTAGAGGTGCAGGGTGAAGAGGAGCAAAGCAGGCAAAAGGGATGAAGAAAACTTAAATGAGCATAACTCTGAATTTTCCTCAGTTAAGGGCATCTGATGCTGAGGACTGCCAATATCTTGAGGAGGTGCATTGCAGAACTGGATCCTTCCCCCTCTCTTCCCTTCTTACCTCCCGCATCTCCCTCAGGCAGGAGACTTTGTGGTGCTGGCCAGGGTTTGTTCTCACTGGAGTTACTGATTGTTCTCCTTTGGTGTGTATAGAAGTGGAGTTAAGTCAATGCTGAGCACCTTTGAAAAATCCGACTCAGAATTCATTTAGTGTTTATTCAATTAAGTATTGATTATGGGATCTCTTTAGCTAAAGAAAATCTCTTACTGTCATTTCATCAAAGTGTAGAATATGGTGTCTTAGTTCCCCCAAGCATCCTCTGCTGCATTTCATCCTCTAATGTATTTTCCTACAGTAACAGTCTATAGAAAAGAACTGCGTTTTTAAATACAATTCCAGAGGTGAGGAATGGAACAATTTCTAAACACCATACAACGATTTTGTTAAAGTGCCAATAATTCTCTTTGTCAATGCCCTAAAGGGATCAAAACAAGACTTGGGAAAATCTGCAATTTAAAAAACAAGAGACCCATAAAAGACACAGATGAAAAGAGTGAATGTAGACATGCAGCCTCATATGAGATCACCCTGACCCCTTTTATAGAAGGAGCAACTTTATGTCTGGAATGTTTATTTGGCTTCAACAAGTGACCCCTGATGTGACCACAGAGAGCTGTATTTGAGCAGTCAGCTGAGGAACTTAGGTAGATTTGGGCACCTACTGTGATGTCTCACTTCAGGAGAATGACGAGTGATTCAGGCCACCTGCTTGATAAGCAGTGGTGGAACATAGCTGCTTTCTAAAAGCAGTGGAGAGGGTCTAGGAGAGGTCTTTGCTCCTCTCCAGCTACCAGGCTCTCAGGGAGTGGTAGAAGGCTGTGAGGCTGAAGAAAGATGTCTGTGAAATAGAGCCTTGGTTTGTGCATATATCTACGTATACATATACACAGGAATATAAGAAAAAGATCAAGAGTTATTACTTCTAATAGCACCAAACTGCTCCTTAATAAAGCTATGGGGCTGATTACCCTTGCGAATGTTTGACTTCTGCAAAAGCATATCATTTTACATCATTTATATCATTATATCATTATCATTTTATATCATTTATATCAAAATTTATATCGTTTTCAAAGAGCAAAGCAGGCAATAAGCACATCATTTCAATACTTGAAATACTTGCAATGTATTTTTAATACTATTTGTATGAATTCTGCAAATCTAATTTCTAATAAACTCAGACACCTACCTGGGACATTTTTGGCCTCAGAATTTCAGACAGAAGTCTCTCTGACCAGCAGAGGTTATCTCTGCCATTCCTACAGAGACGCATTTGCGTAAAATCATTTGGCATACAGAAAACTCAAGTCCAAAGAGGAGCTTAATTTTTCTGCCAATGCTGAGAGCGTGCTTAGCTCACTCAGACTGTGCTGCATTTAGTGACAACTGCTTTGGTGATTTTACTACCTCACTTTTGCACAGCTCCCATGGGAAAACATGCTCACCCAAGACAGTGGAGACTGATTCCAGACCTTCCTCCACTCAAACAGGGGGTTTGATCCCCATCTGTTACATGGGGGGATGTTACATCGATGCTTTCAGGGGAGAGGACCTTCCACTTCTCCTCCGGAGTATCAGTCATTTTGGAGGCAGAACTAGATCCAACAAGACAAAGTCTCTAGTGCTTAGGGTAGGGAGCTGGGGGAGATGAATCCTGGCACACCACTTACTGCCACTCCCCAGATTAATCTACTCTTTTTTTATATGGTGATTGTCTGCACTACACAACATCAGTGCGAACCTCCATTAGTTTCTGTGTCTGGAAAGCCTCAAAAGAATGGAAAATTGTGAAGTCTTGAGATCCATGTAGAGCTTGGAATAGTAATTATGCATCTGAATAAAAACAGCTCTAACTCAGGATTTGCTCTTTAATTCTTCCTAGAAAAAAGATCAGATTAATATATGTAGATTACTTGGGAAAATGATTGGTTTTAATATTTCATTTTCATGGGATGTACTGTTGGTTACCATCTAAAGGAAGTATTAATTCTGACTCAGACAAATGATAGATGTCCTTTTGTCTTTTCATACATGTTTTTGATTTCTAGACTGCTCCCAAAGGGTCTTTTTTTAAAAAAAAAAAGGGGCAAAACAAAACATTTTGAAATATGCATTCTTGGTGCAGGCTAAACAAGGTTACTTATTCTCATTAGTGAACTCTGATCTTTTGTGTCTTGATGTACATAAAGCATCTTCTTCATATCATAGAACCACCAAGAACCATTTTCAGTGCATTAGCCTGCTTACTAACATAGTGTGCAGACTAGTGATTACCCGTCCTCTCTCTTTTGAACCATAAATAAAGATTGTGACCCCTTGCAAAATAAAAGGGATAGACTCACTATTTGGATTTCCAACCAGCTTATTTGTATATGTGCAACACAGCAAGCTTTACTGGGCTGCTACTTTCCAACACAGCCTGCTGCACTTTTGTAAGAGTATCTGTCTCAATACCTGTTAGCTATAATGCAATCTATCTTAGAAGGCTGTCAGTCACCTTTACCCTGGATATAATCTTTTTTTTCTTTTTCCAAAGCCCTTGTATTTTAAATAACTACAGAGTCAAAGGAAGTAAGACACACCCTCCCTCACCACCTCTTACACTGACCTTTTTAATGGCATTTGGATTTTTCAAAGATACTTATGGCCCAAGTTAGAGTAAAAATTCCTTGCTAAGCAGAACTCTGTTTCCTAGAGGCTTTAATCCTGTTTCAGCCAAATTCAATAAGAAACCACTGTCTTTAAACATGTAGGACTAGGCGCTGAAAAAACACTCACCACAGAAGGGAGCTCAGGGGCATCTTTTTTCTCACATCAGGTCCTAAGAACTGAAGTTAGACACACAGAGCAGCAGAGCATTGGACTATTCCTATGAGACAGTAACGTCTCATCTTTTATTTCTCTCCTCTTTCACAAAAATATTCTGGCTGCAAGCTACACAGTCCTACATGAGTTTAAGGGCTTCATGGTAGACCTGCAAGGACTTGGTGAACAGGTCTCAACTAAGGCTCACGTGAAGGCCCAGCCCAGGCTGTGATGTACCATGGATGTCAGTGAACTTCACCTCTCCGTTATTGACATGAGCACTGTGACAGAAGCTTACAAAAGCCCTTATAAAGGCCACAGCCAGGCTCAGGATCTCTTGTCTGGTAGAAGTTCTTCAGGCTCAGAGGGCAAGGTGAGGTAAGGAAAGTCAGCGGGGACATCTCCAAGAAAGCAGTGAGTTCTTCAGTTTAATGATTCATATAAAGCTTGAACCAGCAAACTTGTTTTGTTTCTACGCAGCTTTAAGCGCTTAACAGACCCACTGAAGCTGGGAGCAGAATAATTAAAATTTGCTAAGTCATGGGCTCTTTTCTTCTGGCAAATCACAGATTATTTCTGATAGGCACAAAATGCAGTGGCATTATAAGGCTTTTCTTACAAGCAAAGGGTACCAGCAAAGGTCTAGTGTTTCCCTCTGGTCTCCATGAGTACAGTAAATCCAGCTGAAACATAACACCACCGCTGCTGGGATGGGTGGCTTTCAAAAGTAAACCAAGCTGGACTCAGAAACTTAAAAAAAAGAAAAGAGGGCATAGGGTGGTGACAGTCGAACGTCTGTATCACATCTCATCTTGAGCAAACCACAGGATGATCACGACTGAACCAGCCTTTCTGTGATGGAAGACAGTGCCTGAAGGGTGAGACGCAGGGAGGGGAAAAAAGGACAAAGCCTTCTCATTTGAGTCCCAGTGAGGGGATGCTTTAGCAAAGAAAAAGCTCCACAACATTATCTGCACAACTAGACATTGCCCTCCCTGTTGTTCAATTTAAGAAGCACTTACATGGTAGTCTGGCTCGAAAAACAGAGCTTAAGTATCCAGAGTGATGTCAGGCTAAGAAATCAGGAAGCCATTTCGTCTCCAAGCGCCATTTAGACTCTTTCTCACCATGAGCTATATCCTGTAGTTTTTACCTGAAGCCTCATTTTCTTTTGCTTCAATACGCCTCCTGAATTTTAACATGGGTAGCACTTGTGTGCTTCATTCAGCACTTAGTTGCCTAAAATACTGATAAAAAAGTATCAAAATATGGCTTTATAACTGACTTCGGGGCATTTGGTTTTGAAGAATAGCTCCTCCTTTTCTTAAATGTTAATATGAAGATTGCCTGACAAAGCCAAAAGGAGAATTTGAAAGTTTGATTCATTGTTTAATATCCAGTTTTAGCTATTTACAAGTATGTTTTGTCTTGTCATTCATAATTTCCGTTATATTCCTTCCATGCATTTATTTGACTCAACAGTTAAATTAGATAATGTTGAATTCACCTCAACGTTTATGCCTGGCAACAGCCTTTGCGGTCACAAGGCGATGATTTCATTAGAGGAACCAAGCAAAAGTGGAAGGAATGTGGGGTGCGAGAGGGAAAAAAAAAGCTTTTGTTGAAACATGAATATCTTCTGTGAGACCAATTTGAGCAATTATAGCTCTGGCGCTGTGATAGCGAGGGGATGTAGGAATAAATATCAGCCAAGCTCCTCTCTCACTATAAATACTCTCTTTTTTTCTAAATCAGCTCAAGCACGGTCTCTGCTCAAACCCCTCCTCTCTCCTTACCAGAGGACCGCGATCGGGCCCGTGCCGCTTTGCCACGTCCTGTCCAGCCAGCAGAGCCGCTTGCAGGCGTGCAGGAGTGCTGCAAATCGTCACCTGAATTTCGTGTCACAGCCCCCCAGGATCCCATTTTGCACTGGCAAAGGAGACCAGTGGCAGCACAACCCGGGGGGCAGTGATGCTGGATATAGCAGTTACCCTTCAAACATTCCCCATTCCTTAGATAACTGCGTAGCATTGCTTATGTGCAGCAGTCTCTATACCCACGCTTGGAGGTCACGCATATTTTGCAGTATAGTTATTTGGTTATCAAAGGTATTGCTGATGTTTCGGATAAGGACTGGAATTTTCTATTTATAATTAACAGTAGGGGGTGGTGCTTTTTTGGATAATGGGATTTTTAGATGCTGGAGGTTGAAAGAGGGTGGAAAAGGGACGCACATATGATCTTTCATATAAAGTGGTCTGGTGATAACGCCTGGCTCACGCTCTCTTTGCTCGCCCTTTGATATTCAGACCATGCATCAGATGTGAAAAGAATGACTGACGGTGCTGAAACAACGCATGGTGTCTAATGAGCTCACTGGGGCTCATCACTCCTGGTTTTGACATTTTAATCTGAGCCCCTCAGCTTCTAACTGTTGATTCACCCTTTTGTCTCCCACAGCTCTGTGTTGTTGAAAACTGGCCATCTCCAAGTCATCTCCGGAAGACAGAGACAGTCCTTCCCATGTATCACAAACCTCTCCACCTGGTGTCTGCGGGTGTACCTGTCACCCATCACTTTCCACTACTGACTGCCATCCTGCTCCAGGATTTGGTTTGCAAGGCCAGTGTCTGTCGCCTGCCTGTCTTCACATCCCATACATATTCGCCATGAGGAGGCAGCGGCAAAGGAATTTGGTTTTGCCCAAGCTGCCACAGTAACTCCTGTGCAGACCACAGGGCGACTGCCCTGCCTGGCAGACCTTGGGGATCCCCTGCAACGTCAGTGTGCATCCTCGAGCTGCTGCGTATGGCATTTGCTGCAGATAGACTGGATGGTGCTGAACAGATGGACCAAACGCTGGGCTTGGATAGGACTTCCCCTCCTTACCATGGAGCCCTGCCAGACTTTGCTGTGCAGGGGAGCTGCTCCAGCCTGGCCCAGAGAATAACTGTGGGACAACGCACGCAGGTGCTACTGAGGGGTAGAAAGTGCACTGACTCCGAATCCTTACACAGCAACAATGCTCTCAACATCTTCATGACTTCTGTCAAAAAAAAGTCTTAGCCGGGTTTATGTGAACATTACAGACATATTGCTGACTGGCTGGATATACTGCCATTTAAGGAGATAAGAACTGTAATAGGAGATAGGAACTGTTATGTTGTTTCCTTGCAGTCACAAGAGACTATGACTGAACCTTCCTAAAACCTCATGTTAATGGAGGAGGGACAGAGTTTCTCTGCAAATACCAAATACCATTCTGAAACTTGGGATCCTTTGTTATTTTGAGATCTTTTCACCCTATCAATCACTGCCATTCATTCAGCTCCTCGGGGCATTTCTTTCTGCAATGGTCCTACAGGGGAAAGCAGCTCATGGCCTCACTTGCTTCTTACAGAGAAGCGCTGGCTACCCCTGCTCTGCAGGACCCCTCAACTCTGATGCCCTGGCTGTGGGACAGCTTCACCTACAGGTGAGGTCTGGGCTTGCGCTAACCCCACCACAGCCTCCTACATCCTTGTGTGCGCGCAAAGGGCGCGTGGGCGTATGGACCAGCCAAGAGCTGTGCCATTCCCCGAGCAGCTGCCAAGCTGGATGGTGAGTCAACCAGGACCCCGGGTAATCGATCATAAGGTAAATTGAAACACAGCCTTTGTGGTCGAGTGGATAACCCTGGGACTCAGACTCTGCCTCAAACTTCCTATGCGCACGTCAGTGTGATTGCCCTGTGTTTGGGATTGCCTGTCTTTAAAAGGCAAAATGGTAGTCACTCAATGGCCTGAGAGCTGTAGATGAAGATAAGTCCTAGATTTGGTCATTATTTTGGTGGCTCTGCTCTGTAAATCAACAGGTCTACCCAAGTTAAGAAAAGATCCCATTTAGTTCATGTCATTTTAATCTTTGATTAGTTTTTAGCGTTTGAATAATGGCTTTTGTGACAGATGTGATGTGTCACATTTCCAGGCTTTTAGAGGGGAATAATGAGTATCATGACCTTTCACTTCTCAAGAGTCGCTCAGCCACTGAACTCTGATGCCGCATGCTGCAAATAATCATTTCAGCTGGCTAGGGCTGGATAATCCCAGCACGACATTTCATATCGAGTTCACTTTTCAGTGATTTATTTGTAATTTCTGCTAAACCACAGTTAAAGTTATCCAGCGCTTGGCTGCTAGATCAGTAACAGATAACCCTTGTCAACAGCACAGTTTGTTTCGAAGGCCAATGTAACTAGGAGACTGAGAATAAATTGGTAGGTTAAGAGGTTGTATGTGGGAACTGATGCCCATCCTCTGTCCGAACGCTGACTTCCAGATCGCAGTGCTGTCATCCGGCTGACCTTCCTCTCTTTTCCTCTCCTGCCCTTGGCCTAAAGTGAAAGCACCTCTCTGTAGTCAGAGCTGAGCCTGAAAAAGAAGAAACTCACAAAGATATCCTTTCAGAAAAAAAGAAAGGCTTCTTAAAAACAAGTCCTTGTGCTTTCACCTTTGTCACAGCCCACGCTTCGGTACCGGCACCACCCAGGGCCCCAGGATATTTTGCACTTTAGCTCTCAGATCCAATCCAGCCTGGTTAGTCCTGTCCTCGCTGCAATCGTACGCTGGGAGCGTCGGCCTCACCTTGGATCACTTCTTGGGAGCCTTCCCCAACAGCAGCATCCCAGTCCCCTCTCTGCCGTGGCAGGTACGTCCCTAGGAATTGCACTCCTCGCAGTGGCAGGAGAGGATGTAGCGGTAGGTGGCAGTGAGCCGCATGCCCCCCGAGCATCGCAACCGCATGGCCTTCAGCTTGGAGGTCTGGGGCCGGCAGCAGTGGCAGGTGGAGCGGAAAGGCTGCTTCAGGACGGTGCTGAAAGAAACCATGGGCTCCGAGCGCGACGTCTGGCTGCAGCGCCCTTCGCAGCGAGCCAGCAGCACCATCTGCGAAGGAAAAGAGGCGGATTAGGAAACGTGCCGTCATGGCTGCCAGCGCGCAGCTAACACCAGCAGATGGGTACCTCCTTCCAGTCTGGCTGGTCTTCCCTCACTTACTGCATCTCGCCACCGTGGGGAGGGCACCCAGCCCCACACAGTGCATTGCCCCTGAGCTGCGTCTGAGAGAGCAGAGGAGGTAACATGGGAAGGAGGAAAGGCAAGGCTCCTCCTGGAGTCCCAGGCACTGGCTCCGATAAGGACTATGGGGCCTGCTTTTCTGAAAGCCCCGGCTCCAAATGATCACAGCCAGCCCTGCTTTCCAGGCGCAGTGACTGCAACTGTGACTTGCTGACCCCAGATTTGTGGCAGCCAAGCCCTTAAATCATCAGCCAGACTGATACTTTGGTTGGATATTTTCCAATGTTTTGAGTGTATATACTAGTGATCAGCAGAACTGCTCCTTGGGGCCAGTGAATATCTCAAATGCTTAGATATATAAACATACAGAGTAGAAATATAAAGAAGATGCTCAGTTTATTGCTTCTAAAGGAGTACAACTCTAGCTCCCTCCTTTTACAAAGATCACCTTGAATACGTATTTGCAATTATATGTGCATGTATAGATACCTGCATCAGTTGTATCTGTATAAAATGCAGTGATAAATCAGTTGTATCTGTATAAAATGCATAGCATAAGGCAGTGAAAATGTAAACAAGATGAACTCATTGGCAAACATGAGGGTTCACTAGTGAGATTTTCCAAAAGCAGTGCAGGCTCCATGGTTCTTCTCCTCCTGAGTTCACCGACTGAGCTGTGACCAGAACAACATAACTTGCACGACGGGAGGCACTAAGAAAGGAAAGCCCATGGGGAGTCACCTGCTCCCCTTCCCAACAACCCCTTGTTGAGTAGAGGAGATGGATAGTATCCTAAGCTCTATATAAAACATGGAAAGGATCTTCTAAAGCTCAGGAAATTATGTGGTTAGAAACAGCTATTACCACCTTGATAACGGGTAAGTGTTGGACAAGTTTGAACAAAATCTTATACCTTCCTGGGGAATGAAATATTAAGTCCACATCAGCTAACTCTGCTTAACCAACACAAACTTCAAAATCAATTTATTATATCATCCAAACAAGGTCAAAATGTGACAGAGGTGAGAAAGTAGGCAGTAAAACAGTCGTAAGTCTATCGTATAACCAAGGAAGAAAATTACATTTTAACCATGCTGCACATATCTCATTTTCTTCCAGACAATCTAAAAGGATAACTACAGATGTGACAGCAAATATTTTACAACGTTAAACCCTTTTGAGCTTCTTTCACTACACGTGCTCAACTGACTGCAAATATCCAAGTCTTGCAAGCAGGTATGTCAGATTTTTAATTTTCTCTTTAGTCAGAGTCATGAGGAAAGATGAGAGAGAAAGAGAGAGAGAATATTCCTGGTATCAAGTAGGAAATACCAGCACTGTCTGTGTCCATGGGAAGGGCACCGATCATCCATTGTAAAATGCTTAAAAATTAGTCTTCCGAGAGTACTTGCATGCTAAATGGTTTGCTTGGAAATGTATTCATGTATTAACAACTACACTTCCAGTCAACACAGACAGATCACAAGGAAGATGTCTTCATGAGCTGATGATCGGGGATTGATACCATTTTTTTTCTTGGTGTAACTAAAACACGGGTTCTTGTTGCTCTCCAACAAATATGCCATCCTTCATGATTTGTAGCATAAAATAGCTCCCTGTGATGCTGCATATTCATAACCGAATTCACTTCAGCTGTTAGTAGTAATATGGTGGGAAGGAAATTTCAGTGTACTGTTGAGCCACACCCCAGCTTTAGACATATCAGCTATGTCAAGCTCCTTAATACCAGTATCTTTAGTGTATATGAGAGCAGGGAAAGGGACAATCATTACAGTGCTAGCACCCCATTACTGACAGATAAAGATCCACTTTTGTCCCCTTGGTAAACAAAACTCACTTCCCATAGTGACAGGCAGACAGCTGGTGAAGAGCTACACAGGTATCTAATCCTGCCTCTATTGCAAAGGAAAGACAGCAGATTGGGACATTTAAAACAGTTAGTTCCTTTCCCAGCATCTTGACAGCTCTTGTTAGGTCCCCCACTTTGACCAGTTCACCAGACTGTGTGCACTCTCAGGTTATTCCCAAGCATTTGGCTGAAGAGGAGGGTGAAGAGCAATCCAATGACAGCTGGCAACCGCTTAAGGTTGCAAAGACAACGGAGCCAAACTCTCCTCAGGAGTGGCAAAAGGGGACATGGAACAGCCACTTTTTGGGAGGTTCAGAAGACCTGCAGAGTTGCTTCCAATCAACATTTCTATGATTCTGTGATTTCAGCCCAAATATGACAGCACGCGTTGCGGTATGGTGGAGGTGACTTCTAATGGTTGATGCTTCTGGAGCTGGAACGGTTAGTCACTTCTGGTACTGTTACCCTAAGGACTTTTTATGGCACACATCTGCTCCTGTATCTGCAGGTACTTTCAGAAATGTCAGGAAAAAACCCAACCCCCCAAGGAACAGGATTAAGGACTACAGAAGAGTTGCAGCAGTGTAATTACAGGGTAGAATTATCAGATGTGCCAAAATCTGTGTCTCAATACATTTCTTATGAACAGCAAGCTTTCTAATGCAAAACCAGTCAGTATTTCTTCAATGTGCAACTGCATTTATAATTGCTTTGCAAGCCTTGTCTTTAAAAACATGTTTTAGTCTGTGGAGACTCTAATTTTAATCTCAAATTTTGCTGGCTACTTAGTTTTTCATAAGAGTACGGTCAGTGTTCATATCATGTAAAATTACACAGTGTTGGGTTTATGCCCTGTTTTTGGATGACAGTGTGAATTTTTACAAATGGCCAGTACCATCAAGTCAAACTGGCAGGACAAAATATTTTCAGATTTCCCATTTTTATAGCTTTCTAAACTTCTGGGCTAACCTGAAGTCCACAGCAAAATTTAACCTCCTCCTCCTCATAAATCCAGAACAGCACCAGTGGATTTTGGCAGGTGTGCAAATGAGCTGGAAATAGCACGTATTTTAAAAGCTTTGCTTTGCCATTTAATCAATCGCACCAGCTGCTTATTGCATCGTATACTATAGTGCAATAGAGATTATCGCCTAAATAATTAGTAATGCTATGATGGCATAGCACAGTAATACAGTGGGTGTATATATAGTAAAAACGTGTGGGTATTTTATAACCTGATACATGTGCCTCTTGGCTCCCCTCATCCCCCGCACATGTGAGCTCCTGCATGTCACCTTGTGATGCTGGATCCGGAAGCACAGCGTGCTACAACGTGGGAACCGCGGGGGTCTCACACGTGTGAGCAGCTAGGGAAGAACAGGTTTTCTTACTTAAAGTCAGCATACCTTCATAGGTATCTGGAAGGTCGCGAAAGAGAGTAACCTGAATCTGAGGCAATATTTGACTCTGATCATTTGAGTCGTATTCTGGAAATTCAGAAGTTGTGAACTGGTTTGTAATTAACAGTGTTTGTAGCCCTTTTTTCCGCACTTTTCAGCAATAAGCTGAGGCCCGAAAGCAGATAGGCTGAGATGCATGAGAACAGACTTTCACACAGTATCCGTGGCCTGGCTGCAAGCAGGCATTACTGAAAATCCCTTGAGCTACCTCACGAGTAAATGTCTTCAAACATTTGCTAAATCTTCCTTCATCTGGTCCATGTCTCTCTGGGCTGGATTCTTTAGTGCGAGGCTGTCAGTGGTAGCACACTTCTGGCACATCTGGAGGAAGCACTGGTGACAGCCAATACTGTAATTTAGGAGGCTCTGGTTGCAGCGGCGAGGCGATCCAGCACATCGATGAAGACCAGTGGGTCTTTGTGACAGAGGTCAGGCAGAATCCAATATGGTCAGGAAAGGCAATACCTCATGAGCTGATACAAACATTTCCTTGAAGTCAAAGGAAAACACTTTTTCAGGAAAAAATGACCTACTTCCATCCCTCTTTTCTGTCTCTTTTATACGTTCTGTTACTGTAACGGACTACATTTCCGAAGGCTTTGGAAACCTGTTTTCAACATCTGCCTGAGGTCACACGCAAGAGGGATTTTAATGATTAAATTATATTGGGTGGATGTTTCCAAATGTAACAAAACTGCTTCCCATGTGGGTACAATTGGCAGCCTCCACAGAGAAGCACAGTGGACATAATCCTTTTTTAACCAAGATGGACAGCAAACATAATATGTCTTGCAATTTCTGAAGCCATTTTTAACTTCTGTAATTCTATGCTGCGCTAAAAGGGAAAACATACAAAGTGAAGAAGGATGGCTCGGTGAAACCAATATATCACGCCAAAAAAGGGCAAAGTCTCTGCTTGACATCAATCATTAGTCCAAGCTTCACAGTGGAAACTCGATGGAAACAAGAGGTACCACAATGCCCACAGCTACTCCCGCAGACCTTCCTTTTTTTGACTTGTTTATATTTTATCACAATATATATAGGAACAGACATTGCATCTAATTTTCATTAGCAAGTCTAATATTGGTCTGTGTTTATATGCTAGATCAAGAACAGAAGCCATATGTCTACCAGGATGATTCAGATCCCTGAGATCTTAAAAAAAAAGAGCTTGATTTAACAAAGAGAGAGAAGTTTTCTAGGAAATGTCAGCATTATTTTGCTTTGTATGGAAACTGTTTTCATTTTCCACTTCATGAGACAGTCCATACAACTTGCAGTATTGTTAAAAAACTTCTTGAAACCATTGTGGAATTTGGGAAGCCAAGAGATGTGATAATATTTTCAAACATGATTTCCATTAAAGGCTTGATTTAAAAAAAGTCACTGACATTTTTGCAGTCAGAGTTACAAATGTTTATGTCAACAGCTTTTTTCTCAAAGCTCAGTTTTGAAATAATGTGGTTTTCATTACAATGCATTCTGTGTTCTCATTTCCATCAGTCCCACTTCTAAAGGCCTGATTGCTTTTCTCTGTTATTAGGGATGCTAAGAAATGGAGTTGTCGGTGGGTTTTCTTCCTTCCTTCCTTCCATTCATCCCTCCTTCCTTCCTTCCTTCCATTCATCCCTCCTTCCTTCCTTCCTTCCTTCCTTCCTCTTGTTCTTTCTTCAGAAAAATAACCCTCTCTGATGTCTGTGGCAGCCAGAGTTTTAAGAAAAACCCAGAGGATGGTGATGGCAGTGGCGGAGCGAGGAAGGCAGCCACACAGTGAAAGGGCTTTGTTGCGGTGTGCAGGAGCGTGCCAGACCCCGCGGCACGTCCCAGCCATTGGGCAACAAACCAACAGAGTCCTGGACAGGCACAATCGCAGCTCCCGGTCATGTGGACCAGGGAGCAGCCCCCACCTAATACAGTTATCCTAAAAGCCTCCACCAGGAGAGCCAGCTGAGGAGCAAAAGCCCTTGGGCTGTGTAGGAAGCAAAGCCCTGAGCATGGAAGAAAATCGTGGCCGGAGGTGAGGCACGGGCTGACCGCGGGGCAGGCAGGAGTGTGTGGAGCTGCGGGGCTGGGAGT
>NW_009229233.1:35061-68230 GCF_000690835.1 Fulmarus glacialis
TGGGCCGAGCGCCCGGCTGGCCCAGGAACAGGAGAGCTTGGCTGTGGCAGTGGCCGCTGGAGAGCTGGTGGTGATGAGGGGCCAAGCGGAGGCAAAGCCATGCTGTGGGAACCCGCTCCAGCCGGGGAATGGGGGCGGGTGGGTGGTGGCCCAGGGAAGAGGAGAGACTGGGATACAGCAGTCCTCTGGCCCCGTGCTGGAGAAGCCCCATCCTTCATGCTCCAGGATGGATTTACCTCAGGGGCTGGGCTGGGACTTGTGTTTATCCTCTTATGTCCGAGGCAGTGTGCCCAGGTCAGTTATACTCTGCATTTCTCACCCCCCTAGTGAAGTCGCCACTTGTTACTCATTTGCTCTTCTGCGTGTAGAAGGGCAGAGGGGGATCCTACCCAAAGCTGGAGACCAAAAGGCCTCTGGAGGCTACCTACTGTCTTGCCTACGCTACATACCACAGCTCCTCCTGCTCTCTGGCAGAGCAGGGAGCCGAGAGTGAGGGCAGGCTGGGTGGAGCATCGCCCTCCTGGACAAAAGCATCACAGTAGCTATGGCTTCTCAGGTCTAATAGGTGATCTGAAATGCCTTGAGAGGAGAGGGCTGCTAGCACCCACGTACCAGTAAGTAAAACCCACCCACACCACCCACATACCTACACTTTTCACCTTTGCCTCTCACTGGGGTCAACGGCAATAAAATCAATATTGCACAGAGATACATCTCTGCAGTTTTGTATGTTAATGCTGGGTGTTTTGCAGATGGTAAGAAGGTCTAGTCTAGGCTGAAAGCAAACCAAAAGATCTCTCCTGAATCACAAGTAATGCATGATTTTACTGTTTGAACTCAGAAACAGTAGGGCAAAACTCTCTGATTCCCACTGCTGTGGATCAGGCATGCTTATGCAAAGCCAGGCAGACAGCACTACTGTGAGATGGGTGTAAGGCACCCCAGAGCGGGGTTTTCCCCTGTGCCCGATTTCGAGGCCGTCAGCCCTGCTCTGGTGAGCAGGCACAGGGCAAGCCCTGCTAAGGGTGCACAGCCAGGGCAGCAGCTGTCCTGGTGCACAGGGGGAGCGCAGAGCCTGAGTGGATCTTATTTTCTGTTGACGCTTCTCTCTGTGCTTTATTTTAAATTTTATGGCTTGCTGCAACCTGTGGCATTACCTCACCCCTGCGCCGATCACGGGAAGCAAATAACTGGTTCTGCACACAAAGGCGCATGGGGGTCTCTGCAGCCAGCGCTGTATCTGTCTGAACTGCGTGGATCCTCTCTCCTCGGAAATGCTCCCAGGATCACTCTGCTGGGGTTTGCCGTCAGGCAACACCGCAGGCAGCCCTCTTGTCCTAAACCCCATCGCGTATCTGCCTCCCATCGCTCTCTTACCCAGCGCAGGGCTGGCAAAAGCATTGGTGCTGGTGGTTGTTTGCTTTTGTTAATCCAGGGATGTGGGCGCATAAGGCAAAGCCACTTTCCGCAGGACAGAGGGATGGTCCAGGCGGAGACTGTACATCTGAATACACACTGGGTTAACTCAGCTAGAACAAATTAGGACAAGACGAAAGGGACCAGCAAGGATTTTCCTATTGTTTCTCCCCATTCTTTTTCTCCACGCAATGAAATAAGTGACTGTAGGCTACATGCGCAGTCCGCTAAACCATTTTGACACAAATTTTTTCAGGCTTGAAATCTCAAATGAAAGGCAATCTTGTAATTCCTTCTGCTCCTAAGCCCTACAGTAAACATCCAATTGTCATTCTGCATGAAAACAAAGGCCTTGAAATTAAATGGGGAAAAAAATTAGCAATGTTTTTCACATTCTTTTTTCATTACCATTTTACAGCTTGATTTTTTATCTCAGTACTTCATCTCGAAAGTTATAAGTTTACATACTCCAGATTAAAGACTCACTTGAAGGAGGGGGTGACTGGGATGATCTAAACTTCCAAACTAACCCATCTCCTTGGCACCGACGGCTGAGACCCCAACGTGCTCGTTTGAATCTTATCATTTACTGCATGTTAGCTTTACCATCATGGTGTGTTTCTTCTTTTGAAATGGTGAAAAGAGAGTCAAGAGCCTTCCTCTCCAGTCCCAGTTCTGATGTACACACTCAGATGTCTCTACATCTGTATGTCTCTGCAGCTAGATTTTGGTAGTAAGGAATTCATGCAGAGAAAATCACCCAAAATGGCTCATTTTAACAACTCTGCCGACGCAGCACCCTGCGGCGAGGGGGTGAGGGAAGTCCTTACCTTCGAGCTACACTTGTAGAGGGGGTGGCTGATGGAGTCGACATAGTGATGCCTCATACAGCGGCTGGGGTCGGAGTCGATCATGAAGGAACTGTCTGTTTTACCGTCTGTGTCTCCCATCATCGCCAGGAGCGAGAGCATGGAAATCGAAGCCGCAAGTACATGATTTCCCATTGTCGAGGAACTTCTAGCTGATAACAGCAGAGGGAGGTAGAGTATTAAAAAAACTCCAAATACTGGCAGCCAGTTCCTTTCCAGGATGGTGAAAAGTCTGGTTTAAGTCTCTTAGCTGTCATTCTTCTTCTGGAGTTGGAGTTTGCTGAGATTGTAATCCGTCAAAGAATCTCCTGTGTAGCTGGAATAAAAACAACATAAATCACAATCCTGACCAAAAAGATCTCTGGAGAAAAACAGACATAAATAATATTAAGGCACACAGGATTTTTGCTAGCCAAAGTACACACTCTGAGAGAGCATCATTCCCACAGTAGGTAGAGTATATGGCATTAGGAAGGAGATGTCAAGGCCTTGTTACTTTCAGCATTGCTCTGTCGTTTTACTGGGGAGACTTTTAACATCAGAAGTGGTGCAATGCCAATCTTTTTCACTTGGTGATGTCCCTAATGGGTTCTCCTCAAAACTGGTGATTAGTAACACATCAGAGATTCCTGCAAATCATCAGAGATTCCTGTGTATCCGCCCAAAATGTCAAAGGGGGGCAAAGCCGGGCTGCCTCCTGCATTACAGATGGGAATTTCTGTAGCACATGGAAAGGCTGGAGGCAGGTTGACCCCTGGCTCTAGGGGCTGCGTGCCAGTCTCCCCGGGACAAGGGGCACCCCCAGGATGGGGGTCGGAGCCCAGGCATGAGCAAAGCTTGCTGAGCACCGACCTGCACTGCCTGGAGGACTACCTAGGTCTCTGGCTGCCTTGCCCTCCTGAGTACCCCACGCACACAGGTGGGCATGCTTTACTTGCTTACTCATCGGGCTGCACTTGCTCAGTGTCAGTCTCTTCCCCATTAATTAAAGTGCAGCATCTGAAAAATACATTATATTCCATAATACCCAAGTACATCCCAGCTATCAATTGGGAAAAATTGGTGGAGACATGTGGATATCCACCCAGGCATCTGGATTTCTGGCACATGTTGGAGACCAGGAGATCCCCCAGAAAACAGGCGCAGGACAGCCCCTGAAATGCTGCCCGGAGCTCTGTGCCAGCAGGGAAAGGAAGGCATCTCCCTCAGCTGCTTCATCACAGCCCCCGATCCTTCTCACAAAGCCTGTAGTCTCGAATGGGTGATTTACAGACAGCTATAGCTCGAAAGAGCTGTGAATTAGCCATTTAAATACAACCTGATGAAGCAAAGGACAGTCATAAGTAAAGTTAAAAGCGTGAGGACTTTCTGAAGAAACTTATGATATAACAGTTCCCTGGTCACGCAGAAATGCTCCCCCAGAGCCTCTTGCCTATTTAAAGAGCTGATGTGTGCCCTTATTGCCTTATACAAGCCTCTTTCAAAACTGTTTTCTGGTTTGCTGGCGATACTCTAAACCGACTGATACTCATCTCCCAAACAGCCTGAAATTACGAGGCCTCCCCACCAGAGCGCTTGATGATTTGTGTATTGCTTTATAGCTTGCTCAAACACTTTTGCATAGCAGTGAGAAACACTTCCAGAGTTCATCCAAGTTGGGAGTCGGGACTTGTCGGGCTGAAGTGACATACAAAGTCTCATGCTGGGAAGAAATGTAATTAGGTATGCTCTGTGTATTAGACATTTTTTAAAGCCTTTTTTGGGTTTCAAACTATTGTCCATGTGCCTAAGTAGGAAAGGAAAAATGATGTGACTGTGGATTTAACAGACAATACATTTTTTTCCCGGAGTCTGACCTATGACCTGGTATATTTTCCTCAAGCAAAGGTTTTTCAGTGGATATGGCATTAAAAAAATACTATGTCTTTGCAGTATAAGGAGCTTAAACAACACTAAACACTTAGGATCTCAGATACATTTATGCACAGTCTCATTCATGTCAATAAATATCCCTCCAAACATTTTAGCAGGGTAAGAGAGAAGTGTCTCGGTCATGGGAGCTGGGACAGACTCCTTCCCAGAAGTGAACTGTACTACTCTGGTTCATGCAGATGATGCCCAAGGATTAGCTAACAGGAGGACTGATGCACTTTTTTTTTAATATTTAACCTTTTACCTACATTCCTATTCTCCTTTATAAAGAGGCTGACCAAAACACGCTGCTTGGCAAGGTCTCTCTCCAACATAGTTAATCAGTATTACACACCCAGTAATTCCCTCTCTGTCCAAATAAATTTACTTGATATTGGATGGTCTCATCTCATGTAATATTACGTCCAGGGATCCCCATTTCTCACTGTCTCACTGTCTCTGTCCCACTGTTAATTTTGTGCTTCTATATCTTTCCATATTTTTGATCAGTATGATTTAATACAGTGAGAGAAATCTGGAGTCCTGGCTCGGTTTTCAAAGGCTTATCTCTGTAGTTTTCTGCAGGAAATAATTGGATGACATAGAGTCTGCCTCATGAAAGCACTCTGAGAAAGCTGGAAAGAAGCAGGGAAAAATGTGAGAAAAGGAAGACGTCTGTACCTTCTTCAGGATAAGCACAACACAATACAAAAAGCATTAACACTTCCACAATCTTTTAAAATTGCCCTGATACTTCCCTGGCAAAGAAATGTAGCGGGCTTTGGTAGCAAAACTTTGAAAGAAGAAAAAAGTACTGTTATCACATATTTGTTAGTAGAAAGAGAGACCAGGGATGTAAATGTGACCCATCTTTTGTGAAAAAACTGTGTACAGTTGTTGTTAGACATACTGGCAAAACGAGTGTCTAGGTATTGGAAGCAGGACTGCAGACAACACCGGGCTATTTGCACATGCCAGTATCTCCTGACATACCTATGTGAAGTATACACATACATTTTTCAAGTACATATGCCATATATAATTGAGATATATGGGAAAAAAGTCTCACGGGGACATTTAAACATACAGAAGTCAGTGTGTAGGTTTTTGACTGCGTAAAAAAAGTCTAAATATTTTCACTCAGGTACATCACCATGATGAAGTACGTTGACATGACTTTTTGCATTTCCAGCTGATACTGTGCAATGGCATTTCACCTTAAATTAGCATTCTTTTTTTTAAAAAAAAGGTTGTGTTCCTTTTGAAATGCTGTCTGAAATTATAAAATCCTAGACGGTACATGATATCAGGAGTGACATAAGTAGCTTCCAGTCTATCCTTCTGTAAACAGAAGCAAGTACATCTGTAATCATTAACCATTACAGCTGTACATACGATGACATTTTGTTTCATTTGGAAAAGACACTTTTTTATCAAAATCAACAATTTCACATAGAGGTTTTTTTCTTTTATTTAAGCTGAGTTTTCCTCAGTTTCTTTTCATGTGAAAAACTGTGGTAAACAGCTCATCTGCCAAGCTAACCAAGCTAACAAAAAGGAAGCTAAAATGCTTCCTTTTTACATCATCCTGTAAAGAAAAGGATGCTGTAAAAAGGTGAAAGGTGAAAAGAAAAAGGTGACTTCATATTCTCAGGCTGAAAATTGGCTCCAAAAATATTTGGCCTAACAGTGGATGAAAATCACTAGTTCCCATTTTTTCAGAATTCACTGATACGGGCATTACATGTTGTTAGTAATAGGCTTATATTGCCCTTTCCATATAACTATTTTTCAGGGATTCATAGAGACTAACATGCTAAAAGCTGTCACAGCTGTTACCTAAAACTGCTACAGCTGTTACCGAAAAACTGCAGGGAAAAATAGAAGACATCCCAAAGAAAGACCATATGAACATACAATCCAAGATTGTATTGCACATGGACATAGGGGCAGAGTTAGGGTTATTTTTCCAACTTTATGTTGTTACTAACTGCTTTTTGAATGCTGAAATAGAAATTTCTTATCATAGTCTTAATATCATTTAGAGAGTGGTGAAGGTTAAGATTTTGTTTTGCTTTAAGGACAGAAGAAAATTCCATCATCTGGAATTATTTAGCCAGTCACTTTGTGAGAATGTAAACAGAAATTCCCTTTTTGCTATGTATCTTGGAAAAAATAAAGAGCTGAGCAATTCTCCAAAGGTCTATTGGATCTGCACAGCTTTTATCCTGGAAGGTAGGAAGGGAGCAATGGAAAAGCTCATTTATGGTGTACTTCTACTTAGCTGTTCCCCGCTCCTGAGCCCCGTGAATTAGGCATGCACGTAAGTTCAGCTTGGCCTTCGTTTGCTGTGCATTTTCCATGTTTGAGACTCCTGCTTGACGATGAGGGTACAATTCAAGTCACTCAATGCCTTTTATGTTTCGGAGGCTGCCAAAATCCTGTTGGAGCAGCAGTGTGTATATGTAACTAAGCCTGGCCTTGCATGCTGTGCGTATTTAGTAAACACAATTACTTGGATCCTACCATGTGGTTCCCTCGTTCTGAATTTGTTATGTAAACAGAAGAGTTGCAAGACTACTCAGTTTCTCCAAAATCCAGCCCTAAAAAAGTGTCACTAACCACATATGTATATATATATGTGCGTGTGTTGTTCGCCGCTGCTGTTCTGACAAAAATGCCACCAAGATCTTTATGAGACCAAAATGGATGTCTCGAGAACTTTATCTAACCTGGAAAAGTTTAGGCCAGAAAGATAAGGATTTGGGGATTTTGCATTCCAAGGTGGACTGGAGTGGAAACGACTGTGGTGGTCAAACTACACCCTCGGGTTACACCAGGGTTTGTTCTGCAGGGCTGAACTCCCCACTGCCATGAGAAGGTCCAGGAAAGGGGCTGCGGATGGGAAGGGGGGGAGGAGCAATCTGTGCTGGAGGTGACCCCCAGTCCCCCAGCCCCGGGCATGGGGTAGCACTGGGGTGTCCCCACTGCTGCCGCTGCCTGGCCACGGTGCTAGCGTGGCCTACGGTGCTCGTGTGGCCCACGGCAACCCATCACCCGGCTTTCTGAGTAACGGCTCTGTGCTTTCAGGGAACTTGGGGAACCATCGTTTCTGCTCCTGTAATGAGTTGCCAAGGCCCCAGCTGGGCGATCGGCTGGGGGGGGCCCTGTGTACAGAGTTGCCCCACGCTCTACCACAGCTCCCAGTTGACAGCGGCAGCGGGTCTGCCCTTACGCCAGGGCTACCCTTGTGAAGGGGTACCCCTCTCCCAAAGCCATGTGTTGTTCTTCACGTCCGCAGCTCAAGTCTTGCTCTAAGGCCATCTGCTGGGACATTAAAGCCCCCCAGAGTGGCTCTCCGGTGCTGCGGCCATGTGGCGTGGGGTGGTCTGCTCCCAGAGTTCCTCCAGCCTCCATGGCACTCAGAGGTCTTCCAGCCCACGCAGCTGCCTGCACTATGCCCATGAACCGCTTGGGAAGCACTGTGTGCTGTGGGACAAAGTCATACGAGTGACCGTTTGAGCAATTTAAGAGAACAATTTATCTAGTAGGAGAGACGACCTAAGATGCTGTGCCTGGTCCTGCTTTCTGTTGAATCAACTCAGAGGCTTGATCAGCTCCAGTGTACGTTTTAGCTCTGTAAATAAATGTAGTCATGTTCTCATCTAGTTATTTTACTATAGCCATTTCTGTTCCAGCAGTGAAGTAGCTGGCCTCCTACATATGCTTTCAAAATCCTCGCTCCGCTCTGCAGCCGCCTTTCAAAACACCTGACAAAGTCACCGAGCGGCCATGTGGCAGCTGGGAAGCAGCAGGTGAACACCGGGAACTCCAGTTGTTTGGGAAATGCTTCCATGCAGCATGTGAACTGGTTTCTTCCCCTCCCAAGACAGGGCAAATACCAAACTAAATATTTTGCGTGAGATCCTTACAGGTCTAAATAAGTGAAATGCTTCCCCAAGGCCTTGTTGTGCTAAATGAGCGTTTGCCCCGCTGACATCCAGCTGTGCTGAAGCTCGTCCCCTTTGATATCAAGGGGCATGTTCTCACCCATCGTTGGGGACCTCCATCCACCCACTACACAGCAGGTTGCGGGGCAGCGTGCGTTTGCGAGGAGGGTACACGAGTAACACGCGCTCCCGGCCAGAGCTGGCAGCAGCTGGTGGGCAAGGGGAGAGGGGAAGGAAAAAGGCAGTAGAAAGGAAAACAGGCTCAAAAGAAGGGGCTTAAGCCTCTTCATCTGGGTGTCCACAGGAGGGAAGCACATCTTCTGGTCCTACTGAGGCTGTGCTGTCCTACCGCCTGCCAGCCAGCAACTGCAGACCATTGTCCCATAAAAACCAAGAAGAGAAAACGGACACTACCTCTGAGCAGTCAGAAATGTCAAACGCGCTGGTGGTAGTTGAGAGAAATTCCTCCACATCATTTTCTGCTGTGAGGCTTCACTAAGTCTTTTAATATTTCAGGCGATGAATACCTGTGACTCTAAGCAGACTGAAAAAATGGGAAGACTATGGTATTTGAAGCATAAGAAACAACATAGTAATTGCAGCAAACATAATGGAAGAACGCACTGCTGCAAGCATCCCTGGGAGCATCAGCATGCATGGGGTGAGCACGCATGGGACTGGTTCCCCGGGCTTCGATGGGGCAGCTCCTGTAAGGCCCCCATAAGTGTTCACGCGGCAGGGACCTGGTGCATGAGGTGGAACAAATTAAGCTGAACGGTGCTTGAGCTGGCTGAGCTTCCCTCTCCTTTTGAAGTTTCCAAGAATATTTCCAGCCCTTCAGGTAGCTAGAGGGGGGGAGCTAACTGCGCCTTCCTGCTAGGCGGTTGAAATAACAAACTCCAGTGGGTACTGCAAGCTGGAGCCCCGCCAGCAGACAGGCACAGGCCAACATGGAGAAAAGGTTTTTAATACACTTGCAAAGAATAACTACTGGTGGACAAAGGAGCGCTTGTGTTTTTATTCTTTCCTTTTCCTGCTTCCAGGAAACTTTAAATAGATTGATTAGGGGCATGTATGGGATCTCTCTCTAATGAGCTAGTAGAGCCATTTAATGGCAAGGTGATGCCAGCCTTGGATTTTTTCTTTACTCTTGTGTCTCGCTGAATATCAGAGTAGTCATGGTCTTGAGTCTGGGACAGGAATTGAGAGGAATACATTTTCCACTTGCTCATCCAAAGGGTGCTGGATGGGATCACTCCTCGGTGAAGCACCAGGCGCAGAGCCGAGCTGTCTAAGTAAGGCTGCCCATCCGTCCCAGGAGGCAAACCAGCAAGAGTGGCTGCTGGCTAAAGTGCAAATATTCCCAGCCAAGCATTAGCTATAGGATTTGCTTCAGTAATTACCTCTACTTTAGTCTTATGACCCAACATGAGGAAAAATGACTCTTGGCCAAATGACAAGTTGCTGAGAGGTCTAGGGCATTCGGGCATGTGTCCTCTACCTGTTGGAGTGTGTTACAAGCAGGTGGGAGGTTTTCATTCTCTGTCTTTTACTGTATCGCATGCCTGATGATTAGAGGTTGATTTAACGTATTTCCGAGAGAACTCAAAGGACTGTAGCTATCAACAGATGCAGGAATAGGAATGGGTTTCTTATTCCTTAATACTAAGCAAAGACATCCCTGCCACCAGGACCAGCAGAGTGTTATGCATGCTGGAGATCATAGCACACAATTGAAGGAGATGTTCCCTCTTTTCCAACCCGAGGGGCAAAATCCTCTCTTCTTTTACACACAGGCAAAATTCAGACCACCATCCATACACCTCGGCCTCTGGTAATTAAGGAACCTAAATATTTGGCTCATAGTAACAATTTTGTGTCTTCTAACAAGGGGAACAGCATTCCCCTAGGTCCCCACTCTCTTTGAGCTGTGCTTCTATGACAGTAATGCGATTGTCACTGCCATGGTATGCTTAACCTTTGCCAAACCAGAGCTAAGGCATTAACTCAGATCCTCAACTCACATGTCTTAAAGGGCAACATAACCTATGCTGCCTCCGCACTGCCGGACTGACACAGTTTGCAGCTCAGTAATAATAAGCACGTAAATGTGACAAGTATAAGCCGTAACAATGATTGATGCAAATAGAAAAATAACAAAGAGAAGCTGAAAAATAGCAGTGCGGTGGAATTCCTAGGACCGGTGTCTCCATGGCACCAGCAGCCCGATACCCTGACACCAGAAGAAAGGCTACACTTGTCTGTGGTAGAAAGGATCTCCGTGCCACGCAACAAAATTCCAGCAAACAGGACAAGGACTGATGGTGTCTGGAAGTGGTAGTGCCACTGCTACCCGGATAATAGTCTGAATTAGATTATGTGAAAAAAGAAGGAATATATAGACGGCCAGCTGCTCAAAGGCTTACTACAACCTTGCTTTTATTGTTCTGCTAAGTTAGAGGTGGGGCATCAGAGGGATTCCTAACATACCACTACTGAGAAATTTTAATATGTTCCACACTGACACATATAAAAAGGAAATAACAGCTGATCATAGTCAGCGGAGACTGCAGCATCTCTTCGTATGCGTGCACAGAAGCGTGGGCAAAGTGGGGTGCCCTTGGCCGGGGAGACTCAGGCACCCGAGTTAACCTGACACCAGCTGAACCTTTCCTCTACCATTGAGCTGAGTTGCAGCGAAAGGGCTGTCGAGCGGGAAGCAAGACAGCAGAAAAAAAGGTGATCTGGGCATGGCCACTCACCCCATCCTGAGATACCAGGACGTGGAGAAGGGTAGGGGAGCCGAGGGGCTGCACATTTAACACTGATGAAAAGAAACACATGTTTACGCAACCGACAATGATCCGGTGGAACAAGATATCACAGAGGGCAAAAGTTTAGCTGGGCTCAGCAAAAGCACTTGTTATGTATGGGAGGGTTACAGTCATAAGGGTTGTATTTTTAAAGAGTTTTTGGAAGGGTTATAAACTCTTAGGACTCTGAGAGTTCAGTTGATGGGGTTAGGGAAAAATCCTTCACCACAGCAAGTTACCCTGTAGCTGCCTGCCATGGGGTCTTTCTTTGATGTGGCCGCTTCCAGCCACGCTCAAGAGGTGGATTACTCAAATAACATGGGACTGTGGCACGGTCTCACGTAGCAAAATTTTCTAAAACTCATAGAGACAAGTCTCTCCTCGTACTCAGCAGGACATTAGAGGCAGAGGAATTTGTAGTATTTGTAATACAACTATCTAATATTTGTAATTGTAATTACAATGGTAGTTTTGGGAAAAAAAAGAGGAGTTTTTTTCTTCTTCTTTCAGTTAAACAAATAATCCACCGGACTTGTTGCAAAAACAAATGTCTCAGTGGCTTCATGCAAGCTTTGCACCATAGATAGTCAACTCCCTTCAAGGTCCAAGAACAACCTTGAGCACTTCCTGGTGCATCTGAGAGCAGGCAAGCCAGGGAGGGGACACAGTGGGCCCCAGGGGAAATGGGGAATGAAGCCGACTCCAGGAGGACTCCTGTCAAGTGAGTCACTGCAGGCATCGACGCCAGCCCCTGAGGAGGTGGCGCGCTTCCCTCCCACCTGGGCAAAAGAGATTGCAATCCTGGCAACTCAAGCGAGCAAGAACATACAGGTGCTTTCACAAGCCTCCATGGCAGGTGAGGGATTGTTCTGGTGGGGCAGATGGCTTTTGTGGAGATCAGCCATGCGTAGCTAGCTACCTGGGGTATTGCTACTGCAAACTGTACACAAGCCTGTCCATAACAAGTATCCTGCTCTGCAAGGGGGAATCATCAGCGTACGTGCATCTGATTAAAACCAGGCGCTGCGCAAATCCAGGAAACCTACGTGGGACACCTTCAGGGAGAGATCTGAGCTTGTAACTAGAGTATATCAGCAGCATTTTATCTTATAAGCTTGAAACATCTGTTCTTTCCACATTTGCTTTTAACTGGAAAATCTAAAAGCATCTTCTTATAATACCAGTATTGCAAATAAGATTTCATTATTCCAGCAAGAGCATGGCAATGTATGTATAAGTCACGTTGGGAACCCCTGATTCAAGCTGGTAAGTAATTACTCACCAAATAGTTCTATTTAAGTCGAGGGAATTATTCATGTGTGTAACTGCCCACAGATATGAGTAAGGTTCCACAGCCTGAGCAAAAGTGAGCATCGTTAGTAATTCAAAAGAAAAAACAAATAGAGGTCCTAAAATGTAGATGTTCTTTTGAGGAAGGACAAGTAACAGCACTGTCATTATTACACCCACATTTATTGACCCAACCAGGCAGCTGTGTTGCTTCTATTAGAAAATAACTTTGCAATGAGGAACTGGTTTGAAGTGAATTTGTCCCCACTGTTGGTTTTAAATAATTATTTGCCTGTCCTTTTCCAATATGCAGAGTTCTCACCTCTCAGCCACTGGGACAGTTACAAAGCTTTAGGAACTGTTAGTAACATTTAACGTATAGGAAACATTTTTTTCATCTTTAAAGAGCTGCAGAAACCTTAACAAGTTACTTGTCATGCCATCTGTCCCAGGCAGAAACAAGTAAGATGTGTTATGGGGAGGCTATGGGAGAAATTTAAATGAACTTGAGAGGCAGGATAAGAAATCTGCCTGACAGTCCCACAAGAGTCAGTCCACACACATCGTCTTGCAAATTCAGATTTGCCACAAGAAAATTACCCCCCCAACACACCCTCTGTGTGAGCCTGCTTTGCTGACGCTACAGCAGTGAGCTAACGCAGCACTGAGATTGCCCTTCCATGGTTCAGCTTTGTTACTCTCTTTTTGCTACTGGACCCATTAATTTGAACTTTTATAGGATGAATTCACTCACCTGAATCCTAGCAGGGAGACAGGGCTTTCTTCCTCAGCCAGGCTCTCTCGGGGCAGTGTCCGTTCCCGTGCCTCGCAGTTACACTACGCTGACACTTTATCGCTGGGCTCATAACAGTGAAACTCTTCTTTTGTCCCAAAGACACAGAGAACAGTTACGCTCGTGCCTCTGACGCTGATGCACAGCAAAACGATCTGCCAGCAAATGAGGAGAGCCTCCCTCTCTCCTTCAGCAGGCGGTCTGGGGTCCTGCAGCATCCTCCCGTGTCAGCTACCGACGGCACAGCCACGCTGCATTACGTGTCACGCTGGCGGGGTTGGCTACCTACTAAATATACCCCTCGGCGTTACAGCAAAGGCAAACACCGTGGCTTTCCTCATAGGTTTCAGCCAATCAAGAGTGTATATTAAATCTGTCCTAATCCGCAACCAGTGCTGTCCAGTCCATAGTAAAGCTTCCCAGAAGTTTGGATAAATAATAATGTGCAAATCAAGAGCGCTCCTGCGAAGCATGACACACAAAGCTAGAAATAAATACTGCCTGTTGTTTCAAATTATTCTAAGCACTCCGGCAGATGACTGGCGAGAGAACAGCGTGCATAAGTAGTGATAAAAGTAAACTGTCCAGCTTTAAACTAGCAGGCTTGCCTGTGTTCATAGAGCCCTATTGTAATGGGACAAAGAGGGTGCTGGCGATACTGGCACTCTCCCGATGAATTCAGGGCAGAGTCCAGCACGTCCATTCACTCCGAAGCCATACAGCTAGGACCAGCGCAGAGCTGCAGACATGAGCCCGGCATGCTCAGAAGAATAGATGTTTAACCAAGTTGCTCGGAAGCACGCTGGGCTACCTATTTGACTGTGTACAGGTATCCTGCAGACAGGGGATACAGTTAAAGCTTAAGAAGGAGACACAGGTACTAGAGCTGTGTCGATTGCACATCAACACATTTTAATTTAAAAAATGGTACAAGAAGAACATATGTTTGTCAGATAAAGAGATTAAGCACTCAGTTTAAGTCCATGTAGTACTTAAAATCTGGAGGAATCTCTTATTTGCTTACCTTTGGAAAATGCACCGCTCCTTCCTCCCCTCAAACTCTTCGGAGAGCTAAAAAGAGGTCCAGTTACTTCCAGATGCTTTTGTTCTTCTGTCCCTCTGTCACATGGCTTGCCTTTTATATTTGCAACACACAAAAGTTAGGGCTGTTGTTTAAGAGAGAGAGGGAGAGGGAGAGGGAGAGAGAGGGAATGTCAAATGGAAAAGTGCCATTGCAGTCATATATCAATCAGGGCAGCGGCGGCGGCAGCAGCTCACTGGCAAATGGGAATTCCACAGAAATGTGAAGCTCTTGTTATCTGAGAAATCACAAAACACCACCAGCCAAGCTCCCCTCTGCAGGGACTTCTTATTATTGGCAAGCCAGGAAATAGAAGGAAATGTAGGCGCTTTTTTTGTTGTTGTTATTGTTTCAGATCTGGAGATATGTATGCTGTGGCATACGTAAGACAGTGGAATATAAATCCTGAATCAAATTCCTTCCTAAACAAATGCACTGTGTGCAAGATAAAGCAAACCACTGAGAAGCAAGGTAATAGAGCTCAGTGAAGGATCTGAAAGTAACGATTTAAAAAATTTGGTATCTGTTTGTACTTGGAAAATATCCATAGAGAAACTGCCTTTTCCCCAGATTACTCATTGATCTCCTTTTTTCTGACAGGTTTTTCTTAGAATTTTTTTAACTCTGATTGATCTCAGATATCCTTAATTCAAGCTGTGCTGCTTTACTACAAGTTGGTCACCTAAATCATCTGACGTTCCCTAGCTCTCCAGTTGGGTAAGCAGACAAGCCTTTTTCTGTATAAATACTTGTCTGCAAATCTGCAATTCTGCAAATCTGCCCTGAAATTCTGAAGCTTTTCTCAAATAAAGTCAGATTTACTCACAGAAGCAGAGCTATTTAAAATGTCAAACAAACATTATCTTTCTGCTTTACCCACCTTCCTCTGAAGAATGCCAAGTTTGAAAACAGTTCTCCTTCAAACCTTTTCTATAAATATTGCATCTTTTATGCAAAAATTAATTCCCTGAGGGGCTGAAGGCAGACTCCATCCACTGGAAAACCCCACTTACAACAAGCACATCGCAGCTCTGGATGCACCAAACCCTCTTCTCCACTTCCACAGAGGAGCGCGTTTCACTTCCCTTTGGAGTGTCCCCTAGTCGTCCTGCGGCGTTACGGGAAGCACAGACCTTAGCCGGTTAATTAAAAAATAGGCGACATAGCTGGCCATTCACAAGCTGGATCTGTTCAGAGGCACTGGCCAGCAGATGGACGGGGTCCTGTGTCGATTGTGTTTGAACTCCAAAGGAAAGTTGGTATTTGATGGATGATGTTATTAGCTAAATGTCTTATGTGGTATAAGATCAAAGAACAGATGGAAATTATGCCTTAAAAATAGAATAATCTAAAAGGGGAATGGCTTGTAGATGAGTAAGCATCATGGAAACAATAAAGGAGACATTCTTTGGCTTGCTTTGCTGCAGAGCCAGGTTTGGCTGGTGGGATAAGCAAACGGTCCTCTTAGGACCGAGATTCTCAGGATGTGAGTTTTGCTGCATATTTTTCCCCTCATATTCAGTGTTTACATTGTTTTGCTTCTTAAATCAGTCCTGGGTTTCTCTCACTGAACATTTGTGTACCAGCTCTCTGCCTCCCTCGCAGATGCCACCACGGTTGCCCAGGGTGGATGATGGCAGAGTTCACCGGCATCTTTGCCGTGCTGTAGCTGCGGGCTGAAATGTCACTGATGCTCTGACACTACACTTACTTTAAACAGATAGACTACACATAGCAATCTTTTTTAATTTAGCCAACACCCTCTTTTAAAACTAAGGATATTGGCCCTTCGGTCATTATGCTGCCAGGTTGTCTCTCTTTTTCCATGGGAAAGAAAGTGGCTCACATACTCTAGGTGCTTGCCCTAAGGACCTGCCATGTTCAAGACAAAAGCCTGGCTAAGTAGCTCCTGGATTAAATCCTCCAGGAGACAGTAGATATCCTACTCATGGTCCTTACTAAAAATGATGCTTAGGTTTTTTACTGGTGCAGCTTAGGTTTGTTATCTTTGTGTCATCTACAGGAGACAATATCTGCATTAGTTATTTGTTGGGTGCTAAGCATACTTCAAATACTCAACAATTATCAATAATACCTCAAAAAGTGGTATTTTTGAGAAGTAGTGCTCAGCGGTTTGCTACCACAGCTACCAACTCCTAATACAGGAAAATCTGCAGATATTGGACCAAAAATTTTTCAAAAAATTAACAGTTGTTTTCAATTTTCTATCTTCAGCTTCAAGACTGTGTTTGACAGTAAGTGGGAGTTAATCAGCAGTTAATTGACCTCACAGGCTGGTGACTTATAAACTGACCCTCTCTTTTGTGGCCTTCTGAATGAACTTATACATGATCACAAGCACAAAAGTAGAAGCATCAAATGTAGCCTCTCCCCCACCTCAAGAAGACTATGGCCTGTAATTTTTTCATAGCTGTTCATAAATCTTCATCTTCTCTCAACCACTATGACTTAATCCCACCCATAAAAACAATCATTTTAAAGAAACAAATAAAAGCAGAAAGCACAGGAGCTCAGAGCTCAGTTTTCAAAGATGATTAAACATCTGAGGTGGCCCCAGATATTAGATAAGATTTCCAGAAGATCTAACTGCTGCCATCAGTTTTGATCTGAGTTCCCTTCAGAGGGAGTTTATCTCACTTAGCAGTAGTTGCCTGAAAACTAAGTTTAGGCTCTCCCAGCAGCAAATGGAGAGTTTCCATCCCAAATTACTTTCAGTTCAGGCCAGTTTAAGGTTGGCATCAATAACAGTTTTTTCTCTGTGAACAACCAAAGATATTCTGCTGACTCAGTTGGACTAAATATCTATTTTTCTAAATAGCTAAAACTAGGTGAGATAAATTCCCCCCTCAGGGACTCAGGATGTAATTTGGAAGAGATGGAGATCTACCTCTGCATGGAGTTCTACTAACCTCCCCTGTTCCATCCCCATGAAATGTGTTGCAGACCTGCAACCCTAATGCGCAGGTTTCCTTATTCCACCACTGTATGACCTATAAGACTTACGTTTGCCCTCAGAAAAGCATTGTACTACCATTACCTGCAATTCAGTGGGACTGAATTTTTTGCCCTAGCATCATCAAGCACTGTGTTGCTTCCTCAAAGGAGCAGGATTTCACCTCTCCATCGTGCGCGTGTTGTTAAATACATTCAGAATTCTGCAGCAAAATCAATCTTTCATTTTCATCTGAAGGATTCTCCAGTGCTGCCATTTTGTAGTCTTCCCCAGGCAATTTTTGCATTCTGAGACAGTGGATAACAGACCTTCATATCATCAAACGTACTGTCAGAACTGCACTACTGAGTATCTGTGCTTGTTGTGTCTGCGAAGACCATGAATGAAGTACACACACAAGGACAGTTTTTAAGTGTAGATACACACTCACGCACAGACATAAACACGCACGCTATTGCTGCAAGCAGTTAGAGGGAGTAGGATGTATAGGAATGCGGTTCAGGGAAGGACGATGCTTTGTTCCGTTATTGAATTGATAAAGGGTGGTTTATATTTGGGGCTTGGGTAGCAGTATTCTTTTCGTAGCTGGGAATGTAGGAGGAACTGAAAGTATTGTAATGATAGTCTACAGTAATAAGCAACATAATACTTAAGTAATGAATATATACTTCATGCAGACAAGAGGTACCCAGAATTCTTAGAGGAAGCATTTTCTATCATTTTAATAATCAAAATAAGTATTAGGTAAATGATATTCCAAATAAATAAAATTACATACCCACATATATCAATGCAGGACCAGGTGGCACAAAAGCCTGTTTAGGCACTCAATGTTTTTCATCTCCTCTGTCACCCCATTATGCGTTCCCTCAGATTCATTTTGCAAGGATATTTAAATACCTAAACACATATATTCTTCTGTAACCTAAATGGGCCTCTTCTTTCAATGTTTATATGTATCCATGGATGTGTGTTGTTAAGACACAGTATCTGGAAATGTTTATTCAGTGCCTTACACATATGCCATTATAAAGCAAGGCTCCCTTCATCTAGGGAATAAGGCTGCTATGGAGAAGACTGTGAAAATTGGGTTTGAACTATTTGCTTACTCATTTTACCATAGAAGCTATGGTATAGTCCACAGTCTATTGTCTTTGGACTATACTCGGACTTGAGTTTGACTTGAAAATGTGGTCGCAGCAGGACCAGAAGTTGGTGTCCCCCTGGTTCCTTCAGCAAGAAGTGGGATCTGGTCTTTAGAGCTCCCCTGTGCTGTGCTGCCTACAAGGCACAAATGGTGTTGGAGTATCGGTGCTTAAAAAAGACCAGCTCAAGAGCCTGACAAGGAAAACAATATACCAAGGAGAGATCTTGGATGAACAGTGGCTCGAACAGGTCTGTGAGAGAGAGGCGGGCGGCAGTCAGGTGGGGGAAGGTTAGCATGAGTGATTCGAGTGCATGAAGATGCTGCTCTGCCCTCCTAATGAAGTCGCTGCCTGCCATTAGTCACACTCGGGCTCCCTTGTGCTCACCACAGAGCCGTGATGAACAGGTTGGATAGGACAATGAAGAAGCCTGGGTTCCGACACATTTTTAAGCCTATGTCCCTCATGGTTACCCACTCGGGTTTTGACACTACGTTACCTTCAACTCCCTGACCCCTGCATCTCTTGATGATGTGTAATGCTCCACCTTGCCTTTGCTCTCTCCCACAAAATTTTCAACTGCTTTTAAAGCCCCTACAAGTCTGCTGGCTGAGCAAGGGCAGTGTGCCCTCCGTGGCTAGCAAGCACGCGCTCACTATTCAGCACGCTGTGGCTCCTCACCTCCTCAGACTGCTAAACTGTGGGTGCTTCAGTTTCCTTCTGCAGCACAGCAATAGGATGCAACACTCCTGCCTAAGCACAGCTCCCTACATATCCAAGAATGTGTCTAGAAACTTAGTTTTCTCGGAGACCTTTGCTTTGCTGTTACAATTGGTTGAAATTGGGCAGCTGGTTGAAACACCAATGGGAGAGACTAACATCAGGGCAGGCAGACAAAAAGTCAATTCAATCCTATGAGAAAATCATAAATAAGAGAGTTTTTCTACCTTCAGACTGCTGGAAGACACAGTCTCTTTCTCCTAGAAGAGACTGCGGCCACCATAATCCCTCTCTCCATCACCTTTGGAGTGACTGGCTGCACCTCTCTGGTCTCCTTTGCCACTTCTTTACATCTAAGGGAGAAAGAGGAAAGCTACCGTGTTTCTGCGAATCTCAGCAATATGGATCAACAGTTCTGCAGACACTTGTGGGATTTATCTGTCCTTCCTGAAGTCAGATATCTCAGTCCCAACTTTGCTCCTCTTATTGTCAGTGGAAACCACAAGTAGGTACTGCCCGAAGAGCCGTTCACTTGCCGATGATAGGACCAGGTGGAATTGCCTTTTGGCAGTATCCATTTATCTCTATTAATAACAAAGGGAGCCAAGAGTGACTAGTTCAGATTTAGTCATCCAGCTGTTGGATGCCTTGGTTAGGGCAGATTAATTCCACCTTTAAGATTGTTTCAAATTATCTTGTAAGCATATGTGGTAGATAACTAACATACCAGATATCTGTAGTTGTAGATAGGTTGATGCTAAATATCTTGCTTTTTTGCCAAGGCTGCAGGGAAAGTTTTGTGTCAAACAGCGTGGGATAATGACACTTGATGTGCAGGGTGCAATTTGCAGTGTATTATTTCTTCCATCCAATAGAGGCAGAAAGAGTCTCTCTGTGAAGACTTGTAGTCTGTCAAATGCTTATCCGAGTATCAAAGAACAGTTATGATCCGTCCTACAGGATCCCCAAACCACATCTAAAAGCAGGCTGTATTAACCCCAGTCTCTTGTAGGAAGGACTCGCAATCATGCACCCCAGGTTTCCATTGTGGAGTTTGGGACCTTGGGATACAGCTTACATGTGGCGTCTCTGGCAATTTCTCCCATGCTTCTCCAGCATTTGCATCTCCACCTCCCCATGTGGGTGCTCTGTGGTGCATCTTGGGGGCCAAAGCTGGTCTCTCTACCCCACCATCCCAAACCACAAACAGTAACATTGCTGCTGTTCCCTGTCCCCCGTGTTCCTCAAGAGGTCAGAGTTTGTCAGAAAGTCCTAAACAGCGTCCAGTGGCACAACTGGCAGTTTTGCCTGAGTACAAACTGGGGGTTAACATTTCAAAATGTGGTTTAAAGTAGCTTCCCTCAGCAAGGGTCAGATCCTGAGAGCTTCCTTGTAGCTTGCATATCGCTGAGGGTCAAACTGTAGCTCCATTTCTAGGACGGTTTGCATGAGAGAGAGAAAACACTAAGGTGACAGGAGTATCTCCACTTAATTGAGAAGGGCATCGTTGCCTTCCTCAGTATAATATCAGGTCAGGACTGTGATTTGAACAACATTTCCATAATGACAAAAGCCTTCCCATAAATTCACTCAGAACAGCAAAAATGACCTGGCAAGATCCAGCCAGATGCTAATAATGGCAACCTTATTTTGTTGCAGTCTCCTGCCAATACCCACATGATGCGATTTTGTTGCAGTAAAAATGCAATAAGCAAAGTGGAGGAAACATTTTTCTATGCTATTTACTATGGAAAATTAAAGCCAATTCATTTGTCTACCACCTAGGTTTGTGTGGCCACTCCCTGTGCAAACCTCATGTTTAAAAAGGAAACAATAAATGAGAGTCAGTCTCAGCTAAACAATTTGGGTTAAAACTGCAGGGCAGCTTGCCGTCTGTGAAGCTGCTGAGAAGAAATGCTATTTAGAGCAGGAAATTGGTGATTCATAATTGACATTAACTCCAGTTACCCTCCAATGTGCATGCTGTACTTTATGTGAAATTACTATAAGCAAAGAAAGGCCATTCCCTTGAGCAAGTTCAAGTTAATGTTTAGGAAACCATTTAAGTTATTATTAGGACAAAAGTCATTATGGTGGAATGGTCAGATGCTCAGCCTGCACCCTCAGTTGCAAAACCTGTGCATTTTAATACCTCTTTGCAGGTAGCTCTTCAGACGTATGGTCATTTTGGCCAATTCACTGAAATCCCAGCTTTACAAATGTCCCCAGTCAAAACTCCCACCTACTGAACAGGGCGAGAAACAAGTTCTTTTTTGGCACTCCCTGTGGGCAGCTTTCTAATTGCACTGAAATCAGTGCTAGTCTCTAGTTTTACACACACACAAGTCCCTTTGAACTCAGATGAACTCCTGGAGCCCCAGCAGTTGGTGGGAGCAGAGCCACAAGGACATGTCTGTACACAGCGGACCCCGGCTTCAACGCAATATATGCCTGTGCTGGCAGATGCCAAAATTGCAGAAGGTAGCTTGCTGCCATAGAAGGAGACAGCCCATGGGCCGGATCCTCACCTAATGAGAGCCGGCAATGCTCTGTGGCTTTTGGTGCAACCTGTGACCTTGCACTAGGTGCAACTTTGGTGCCACCACTGCCTGCTCCTTGACAGCTGGATGCTCTGCCCTCTGGTCTCCACAGCAGAGGTGAAGCTCACTGGTCTTCCTTAGAGTACTGCAGTTTATTCAGTCCAAATGAACATGTGAACTTAATTATTCCACCATGCTATAAGCCTAGAATAAGGAATTATACAGATCTTGTTAAGGATTTTGAGGTGAGTGAAATTTTGGCATCTTATGCAATTTTTTATGAATTTTTTTTGTTTTTCAAATAAAAACAAGAACATCTTTCTGATCTAGAATATGCCTCAAACTGCAAGTGTAAATCAGAGGCAGACTTCAGGTACAGAAAGAGAGTAAAGACTCATACGGTCATAAATTTAAGCACATTTGAACTTGAGAAAAGCACTTTAAACCACTGCCTCATTACTACCTTTAGAAAGGAGTGATTTGGATTCCTCCCTACAAGGAGAAATGCTCTGCAGGCCCGATGCTGTGCGCGACCAAGAGCCCCATAAGAAAAGCCAGCCACTCTCCAGGGCTGGTCAAGCTCCTGGGGCCCTGCTGACTGCAGGGGGATGCTCAGGGCACAGAGGGGTGACAGGCCACGGAAAGCCAAGGGGTTCACCATCCTCCTTGGCCCCAGCTTGGGCTGTGATGAGCAAGACCACAGGGTAGCAAGGCCAGCAGCGCACGGCCTCGGGAGCAAAATAAACTAAGAAAACGTTCTTTGTGTAAGACCAGAGGTGGCAAAAGACCTGACAGAGCTGAAACACACTGGAGCTGGAAAGGACACCAGAAGAGGGTATAAACTGTGGTGTGCCGAGAGTGAGCACAGAAAGGGTAAGAGAGGTTGCCAGCAAAAGGCAGGACAGGCAGGAGAAAGAGCCGTTCCTTGGTGTTTCCAAATAATTTTCAATTCTACTGGGCAAAGAAACCATTGTAGGAATGTGAGTCCTGTACTTCATCTAAAAGCTAAAAAGATAAATAAGAGGTTTTCAAATAGAGGGTACGAAAAGAAAAGTTTGCCCTCAGGTGGCAGAGCCAAAGCTACAGCTTTAGGAGCTTCAGGAGCGGACCCTGGCAAGAGCCTGCCTTGCAGCTGCTGCCTGGGGCAGGGCCTGGAGGCTACTGCAGGAAACAGAATTAACTCTGGAGAAAGGAATGAGGATTTGCCAAGTGAAGGAAGTCAACCAGAACAGAGTGAGGCTGATGAAAGGACGGGCAGAGACTCTGAAACGTCTCAGAAAAGAGCCCTGAAATGGCAGGGGAAGCTGAGTCTTCTGTGCTGGGAGACACTGAAAGACCATATATGATGCACATGCCTTGGCAAGCTGCAGCTACACCTGGCATTTGGGAAAAGATATAAAATCACAACAGATTACGTTGTCTGAGAAAGAATAAACACGAACCTGTGGTGCACAGCATGGGTGAGGAGGATGGTGACAGCACCATTAGAGGGAAGGGGCTTATTCATAGGAGCCATGAAAAATGCTGTGGCAGAAGATAAAAGGACAACCAGACCGTAGGCAAATGGCAATAATCAATTTTCAGCTGGACAGAGCTGCACAGGCTGATAAGGTGTCTGACAGGGTTACGAGCACTGAAAGAAAAGCTACAGGCAGCATAAGGTAAGAAAAGAAAGGGCTTGGAAGGGCTGTTCCCCACTGAAGGAGATAAAGGCGTGTGCAAATGAAAGAGAGAGTTCATGATAGTGTCAGGGATTTTTAAAATGTCACATCCTTGATCTCATCCCCAGGGCAAATGCTGTGGAATCAAAACAATAGTGGAAAAGGCTGAGGGACTCCAGGGAGTAGAGATGGTCTCTGCAAACTACAGAACAGAGCACAAAAGCTCCTCACCTTTCCCATCCCTGCTCCATGGGGGAGGCTGGAGCCTCTCGCCCCCAGCCCGGGGTGAGGGCTGCAAGCGCACTGCCCTGGGAATCAGGGGTCCAGGGAGAAACTCAGCCCTGGAGGGACTCCGCATCCATCACAGCAGGAAATGTCACTTCCTTAACAAATAAGGAAAATGAAGTCAGTACGTGAACAGAGCACGTTTTCCTCTCCTCCCAGCGGGAATGGCTTTTAGGAGACGGTTGATAATGCACACTACACCTGCCACACCAGGCAGTGCTCTTGGGCAGGAGCCGGTATTGAAACAGAGCGTGCATTCAGCATCCTTATTTCAGAGATGCCATCGGGGCAGTGATCAAAACCGGAGGTGTTTCTGAGGAAAAGAAACCTCTCAAGAAAAGCCACCTTTTGACTGCATAAAATTTCCTGGTCTCCAAACACAAAGTTGCGGTCTAAAGGGAAGAAAATCTACAGATCCGAGCTCGGGAAATGGCTCAGCCTCCCGGGACTGCAGCAAAGGTAACAATGACTGCCAACTCCATGCCGCAGAAATCACATGCCTGGCAGGGGGAATAGCACAGCGAGGATGCAGGCAGATCCTGGCAGGGCTGAAATCATTACTGATACATCTATCCCAACAGACAAGGAAAGGATGCAAAGTATCCTTGGGATGGTGACCTGTATGGGGAACTTACCCGCAGCACCAGCAAGCTGACAAGGCTCGTGGGCAGCTCTAGCCAGTGCTCATGGTATGTAAATTTTAATAAAGACTTTGTGAAAGAGGAAGAAACCTTTAAAGAATCCTTGACCCTGCACCGCTCTGAGAGTAAGCCTAAAATTAAATTTCTCACAGACACCTCCCAGCAAAGGATGAGTGAATCCCATCCCTGGAGATCAGCATTTTGTGTATTTTGCACAAGGAGCCTGTCCATGGCCCCAAGAGCAAAGGAGAAAGCAGATCTGGATGCCATCGCATCGAGTGCAGACTGTGATTGCCAAAGGCGCTGCCCAGGCTGTCGCCCCAGAGACAGCGGTTCAAGCTGTTGGCCAGGATGAAGGGACCGGGTTTTCCCACTACCTAGTAAGTGTTAAAGAGAAAATTTTCTCCTAAAAGAAATCTTTGAAGGTTGAAGGACACAGGAAGGGCTGTAAGGGTCTGGGCACGTTGCTAACTAGAAGAGGCTGATGCAGCAAGCTCAGGTGTGGTTTCCTGCTGGTCCATGCCCACTCCTTGGCTCTCTTCTGGACCACCCCAACTGGCTGCCTCCAAGACAAACCTCACAGAGGAGAAAAGAGGACTTACTGATGTTGCTGTGAGCCCGTGGCCTTGGGGCTAGGACTCAGGTACATTAACTGAAAATCCTTGGAAAACAGGCGGAAAGATTTGGGGTTTGCCACAGACATTGTACCTGATGTAAGGATATCTGACAAGGGCACAGCCTCATAGGGACAAGTCAGACCCTAAGGTATGGGTTTGGAAATGCAACCGGCCATCCTTGTAAGCCCCTGCTCTGTCCCGTTGCAGCAGGCTGGGGCTGAGCTCCAGAGCTCAGGACAGCCAGTGGGTTTGCTGCTTCCTAACAGCACCAGTGCAGACGTCTCAGGCAAAGCCAACACCTTCACTCAACAGCGAAAAGCTCTTCAGAGGCTCAGCAAGTGCCACTAATTAGTACATTGCCTATATGGCATTAACTTCTGTGTTGTTGATTCCTAGTTGTTATGTTTATTGTTTAACCTGGTAGGAAAGAAAGAGGAAACTTGTTTGGGATGCTTTTGTAACAGCTGGAATTATGGTTGTGAGTTGCAGACTTTCTTGCTGGGCTATGCTGATCACTTACAACTCAGCCACTACATGAACGAATAAATGAATGAATGAACAAATTAATTATAAAGGTCTTTGCCAGGTTCCCTGGTTTCTGAGCTGCACAGATTTGGCTGTGACTGCCAACAGCTCTGCACCGTGGACTGGCTTAGCCAGAATGGGTCCAAAGCTCATAAAAGTTCTGATTATTCACCCCCTCCTCAACTGTGCCTTCACAGTTCCCTTGACTGCACTGAGACCCCGGGTCGCTACAACCTGTGCAAGATTAGGTTGGGGTTGCAATCTTCTACCAGCCTGTAACATCCACTTGCAATGACTGTACGAGATGCTGTGGAACTGGAGTGCCTCAAACTGCTAAGCTCACACCTTCTGTTTCAAAAGACTACTCTGGAAAGTAAAGCGGCAAGGCTGTAGCCCTAGTTTGCAAAATATGAGGACTTGCATTAATTCCATCAGTGAGACTCCTAAATTTACACCAGCTCTAAATTTAGCCCTCCAGTTATACAGTGATAGTATCTAATTTGGTGTTTTCAATACTTATTAATCTAATAAATCCAATGAATGGGATGGAGCAGTGGTATTGTTTCAATGCTTAAAACATAGCACTGTAGGATGCTGATTTCTCACAGTAAGTCTGGGAAGGAATCATGGCTGTGCTCTAGGCTTTCTAAAAAACCTCCAGAGTTTGGGGACATGGTAGTTGCAGTTTATTTTACTGTTGTTCAACACAGAAAAGGGATGGTCAGTCCGTAGGAATTGTTGCCATTTTGTTCTTCTGCAGTTGTTGTTCTGGCTTAAAACCGGTGGCCTTCAAAGTTAGGTATCAAAAGAGAGATACTCTCATAACCAGCAAGACTGATTGTTTTAGCGATGCTGAACTGTGTACAACACGATATGATACAGACAAAGCAGCCACAGAGCAGACTGTTAGTGCAATGAAGGCGTTGTGAACCGTGCATGCAATTCCTGCACCTCAGCCTCTGTTATCACCACTGCATTCACTGCGCGTGTCTGAGCTGCCCATACCCGGATTTGTCATCTGCAAATAGTCATGGAAACTCATGCATGTCTGGAAGTAGGTCAAGCCCATTCAACTATCTGGAGGACCAGGAGCTGTAGCATAGACAAGACCGGCATTTTTGGTAGTCTTCTAAAGCTGCTTACAGCACGGTTAGATAACCTGGCACCCATCCAATACCTCCAAATCTCTCCCCTCTTGACACCGGGGGCAAATTGCAGCTTCCAGATCTCCCACAGGAGTGAAAAGTCGTGGTGACAATCCAGTCAGAAAGTGCTGTGGTGCCGGAGCCCTCGGGCAGGATTGCTTCGCCGCCACGGCAGGGCAGCACGGACACCAGCCCTGGCTATGGAGGGCTCTGAACCGCAAGGCTCAGGAACACTCTGCATCGCAAGCTTGGCTGCTCCTCACCACCAGAGTCCACTGCTGGCCGCTGTTGGAGACAGGCTGCTGGCCGGGTGGACCTCTGCCTGGTGCAGCGCAGCCACGCTTAGGGTTTTATGATTGATGTGGTAAGATATGTTACAGCATGGCACAGTGTGGCATGATAGTTTACAGAATTAAGGGAATCAAATTATGAAGCCCAAATGAAAAGGTTTTGCTTCTTTAGAACAGAACTTCTCAAAATTATTAAAATCAAGCGTTCTGATAAAGAAAAGCAATATCACGGTTTGTTGATTTTGTTTGTCTGGGGATTTGGGTTGTGGGGTTTTTTTTGAGATTGTTACATTTTCACAGAACATTTCATTTGCATTTATGCTGTAATTTCCTGGAGAAAATGATGCTGTTGGAAAACAGAAATTATCTCTTCTGGACTTTTATAATAGTAAAATTACAATTCAGATTCTCTGTGGTTGTAAATCAAATCCATTTATTTCAATGGCCTAGCCTACAGAGCTCAAGAGGCCCGCTCTATCTATCCAGTTTGTAACAAATTGAGGAACATCTTTGTTCAGCACAGCAGCCTCAGACTGCTCATAACACTCAAGCATTGATGTCTCTATATAATCAGTTTCTTTAATTACCATTGCCAATTCTGATTTTCCAGGTGAAGGCAGCCACCTTGCTAAAATGCTGAAATCATTTATCGCTTGTTATAAAGGAGAGTTTGTTGGCGTCCTCCTGTGCAGGGAGACATGCTTTGATCCCAAAGTATTCCATCTATGATATAGTAAGACACAACAGCACCTGCTATGAAGTTTGGAAGACTATCTAAAATTTAATTTATGTACATTACTATCTTGTCTGACATAGGAGCATCACAGAAAAGAACAAGAAGCAAAAAAATTTGTAACCATTTTGTGGCAGGCATAAATATGTCTAATTTATGACAGAGAGCTAATAAGATAGTTTCTCTTCCAAATAAACAACTCCTCCCAGGAGCTGTGCAGTGACTTCATTTATATGGCCCTAAATGAAAAGATTGTCTGTAGTCAACAAGTCAACATAATGCTACCAAATCAAAAATACAAAGATCCAGAAGATCTGATAAACCTGTCTGGTAATTCTGATGTGTACAAAGGACCAGAAATCTAAAAATAAGAACTAAACCCACGAGTCAACAGCTAATTCATTTGCAGATCTTCAGCTGGTAAAGCTCCATCAGCAGCAATACCCCACCACCACCCCCAGATGCACAGGAACGGGCAGGAGCATCGTCTGGAGAGACAAGCTCTAGCGCTCGCTAACACACATCACCATGTCCAAGTCCCTCTGGTGGTCCAGGGTTTCCGTCCAACTGGTGGTGGGTCCCAAAAGCAAACCCAAATCCTGCTGTTCATTAGCTGTTTCTAGATGGGCAAGGGCCATCTTTAAAAAAGGGCAGAGAAAAAAAAGTGGTTAGCGCCAGAAGAAGCCGGTGAAACGGGCTTGGGTTGGGCTGCGGTGGCGTGGAGAGGGCAGTCCCAGCACCGCTTCGCAGCCGCTGTGCTGTGTTGGTCAGGGGACAACCCCTCGTGGCACCCAGAGCACCAGGATCCTGCACTTCCACTCCTTCTAAACATGGTGCTTCTGTAGGGCAGTGTTTTTCAGGCACAGACCAAGGCATATTAATTGCAATGACTTGGGGTATTCCCTTGTCATCCCTGCTGTGTCCGTCAAATTGTTTGGCTTCATATCCAGAGATAGGGGGTGAAGGTCCCTGATAAATAACAAATCCCTACTTGGCGTCATGCACACTGCAATGCTCAAAGGTAAGATACAGCAGGGGCTTGTGGAACTCATTTGAAAGTCTTCATTCTTGTCTTCAACTCATGCAAAGGCGGGGGGATGAACAACCCTTTCAGCCCTTGTGCGGGAAAGTCTGGCTGAAGCATGGTCTGGCATCATGCTTCACCCATATGAAGAAATGGGGGTCTGTCAGGGTCAGTTGGGAGCATTGGTCCCCCAAAACTTACCTCCCAGTGTCAGTCTTTGTGCCCAGTGCCCTCCCCAGGGACACGCAGCAGGGCACCGCCACCCACAAAGCCATGGGGCAATTTTGGTATCTGGGAACTGAAACCACCTGTGAGAAAGGAAAACGCAAGGAGATGGTTGGAGCAGCTCTGACTTGTGCTAGGCAGCAATGGGCTTTCTCAGGAGGGCACTTGTCCCACAGCCCAGGAAGGGAGGTGAGAAAAGGGCCTATGCCACCTCCCAACGCGTCCGTGGGACGCCTGCACTGTCCAGCCACCTGCAGGGCACCAAACACCAGGGACTAGAAAGTAAACCCCCCTTCGGGGGGCTATGGCGTCTTGCCGTTTTGAAACAGCAGGCCATTTATATATAGGTCTGGAAAGGTGGGTCCAGGATTGGAAGTTTTCGGGAATCATTGCGTGACTTTTTTTTAACTTGGTCCATCTGTACAACCATATCACTCCTTTTTCCCAAAACAAGCAAGCGCCTTTAGATCAAATACAGAGATGGCATAACTTTTTTTCCCCTCCTTTGCGGCATAACTGCAGAGGCTGTACACACAGATCAATGCAATGTACAGTTCTCATTTAGATTCAAGTACCGTGCCAGTAACTGTTAGCAAGGGTTACTCAACCCTGCAAAGTCTACCTTTTTCTTGTTTGCTTTCCAAATGCAGACTATGTTTCAGTCCCTTTTTTGATGGGGAAAACCAACCTATCTGTTGCTCTTTTCTCATTTTTTTTCTCCCCTCAACAGTGAACCTCAGCCTTAATGCAAGGATTTCAAAGAAAGCCAAAGTGATTTTTTCATGTTAAGAATTTGCCCGGACACTAAACATGTTTAAATGTCATCTTCCATTTTCTGTTATGTCCTTAGAAATTAAGTTATCCAAATACTGTTCTGCAAATTTGCTCTCAAGAAAAAAATTCCAGGCTGGTGTATTTCCTTTGCCCCATTTCTTGCTTTCTATTAAAGTTTGAAATTTGTTGTTAGAACTTCCTGGAACAGGAACAAAAATGATTCGACTTATTGCTGGGTCGGAGAGCGAAGTGTTTGGTGGGAAAAGGGTGGGGAGATAGTAAGAGCAAACAAGGCAAAAAAGGCTTGTATTTACAGAATCTCTAACTTTCAAGTGTCCAACCTACAACTGGTATTGCCAGCCGAGCCTGACATTTCTACATTTTCTTTTGACATTTGAAGATTAAGCAAACCATGTTTATGTGCGATAGTACCAGCAGACACTCGACTCCGGTCTCTCCCCACCTCTTCAGGACTTGTCGCCAAAGTGATACCATGGAAACAGCATCGCGGAGATGGCAGGGAATATGCGCCCGTACAGGAGACCACCGCTATTAACTAATCCCCTGATTTAAGGGGGCATTAATCTCCAGCCCTGCTTCCCTTCTGTACTGAGCGGTTGCTATAGGTCTGCATGCATGTGCAAACCTACCTGATAGACACATGCTTGTTATACCTAGATTTGTATTTTATTTGCGCCTTAAAATTTTAGTAAGGATACAATTAAGGATACCCGTTAATGGCTGCTGTTCGTTTTATAAAGTAAACATGAAGCAATTGACTGTAAGTATCAAGTCCGTAGTGCTTTACTGAGGTGTGATTAGAAAAACACTAGAAGTCTACTTAAAGGTACTCCACTTCCTAAAGGTTTCTGAAATGTATCTGAGATTGGCTTGCAAAAGCAGCGTATTGACATTGCCTTTATCATTTACCTTTTGATCCTGCTTCTTGTGGCTACAAGTTCACTCCAGCAACTTTGCTTGATGGTAGGTGAGAAACAACCGCTGAGGATTCCCACCCTATATGGCAAATGAAAACAGATACATGCCAGATGTGGATGGAAGGAGGAACAGGAGGGAGGCAGGGATGGAGGGAGGAAGGAAGGAAGAAAGAAAGGAGGAAAGAGAAGGTAAGAAGGAAAAAGAAGGGGAGGAATGGAAAGAAAGAAAATGAAGAAAAGAAAGTGCAAGCTTTTTTATAACCTTGATTTAACATCCAGTCTGAGCCAAACCTGTTTTACAGAGTATGTTTCCTTGGGGGCTTATAATGCAACTACTACAGAGAAACCAGCATGATCTGACACAGCATGAACTGTTCAGCAGCCTGCTAAAAATATGAATAGCTCGCAATGACAGGAGAATCAAACTGTAACTGCCTGGAATGTGAGATTATAAAATGTGAGATTATAAAATATCGCCATCCAGATTGAAATTCAATATATTTGTTGAAGTTGTCAGCAAAGGCACACAGACTATTGGAAAATAGTCAGTGCATTCCCTACAGTTGCTAACAGCGGCCTTTGGACAAGGCATGAAGTTGCAAGTTTAAAATAAAAATAAACAAACAAAAAAGGGTTTCTGATATCAATCCAACATATTCAAAAATGGAAAATGTAATGGGAAGCAAGTAGCGAAAAGCCAGCCCTGGAGGGGTGAACAAAGGCAGCTGTAGCCTGTAACACTGATGTCTCACATTACCCTTACCCAGAGGGGTCTTCAGAAGGTGCTTTGCTGGAAGGCAATGCCCTTGCAAAGCCTGTGCTGCCTAGGGATTGCAGTATTTAAAGGGATTTGCTATCAGAAACTCTCAGATTAGGTAATTTTACAGGCACCAAGTTAAATATCAAAGAGAGAACTAGCCAGCCTGCCAGGCTAGCCACTAGTGTTAGTGAAGGTAAGTAATAACGCTAAAGTATCTCTATTCAGGTAAGCAGTTAAACAAATGTTTAGACTGAGCACATGACTTAAGCATTTACCTAAGCGATTTAATACACTGAAGCCAGATTAATGAAATTCAACTGCTATTCATCCCGTCACACAAGAGCGTCCTCCATAGCGTAGATATGAAAGCAAATAAGATAAAAGGAAAGATGAAATAAGAAAAGAGGTGCTACTTACCTGTGCTATGCATTTTGTCTTTTTTATGGAGCCATTTGTAACCATTCCTAAGCATGCTTTGTATTAAGGCTGGATCACAAATGACACCTACCATGCAGCTGTTTACATCTGGCTCACAGGTGTTTGGCTGGTGTTTGCCAGGAGTAGATGGATGCCTTAGAGGGACCTTTCAGGACTGAGATGCAGAGCCAGAGAGGAGGAAAGGGAGAGGGTCTTTACTGTTCCCTACCTCTGTTACCTCCCTATTAAGCCTCCTTTTATGAAATACAAGTCAACTTGAACAGAAATAGTGGTTGGAAACTCGCCTGAGTTTCCTCTAAGGTAGTGAAAAGTGCAGTAGTGAACACACGCAGGACTACAGGGCAAGTTGAATAGAAAAAAGAGAGCATTAACAATATTGCATGACAAAAGAGAGCATTAACGATATTGCATGACAATTCAGGTAAAGCCTCCAGCAACAAGAACTCAAGGTACAGCCTTTGGCTGCGCTGGGATTGCAGTGTGTCCCCTGCCCCAGGGGCCACAAATGGGCGCGTTAGACTAAAAAGCTGTCGGATGCTCCCAGGTGCTTGGCAGTGTGATTTTGTACACACACCAAGGAGCATGGCAGCTCCAGATATCCCCAGTGCTTCCTTCTCTGGGTCTGTAACTGCTCTCCTCTCGCTTCATATCCGGAGGGTCAATTTTTAAAGTGTATGTTGCTATTCTCCGAGTTACTCCTGTGGCTGCAGTGAGGAAGCAGGAGGAACCTCCCAGTAAATCCAGTACACATTAAAAACCCTCCTGTATGATGAAGAGCTTAGCGCTTCTGTTCCCTATAGGCTGAGCGGCCAGTCCCATTCTTGAAAGCCTGCTCGCCATCATCTGCTCCGAGGCCAGATGCTAGGTCTGATAGCAGGCAAACCTACCCAAACCTGTCTGGAGAGCAGGACTTTTGCCCACCTGATAATGTGAAGCCGGTGAAAAACAGGGGCTGCAAGGAGGATGCACCACCACATCTTGCCTGCATTCTCCTGCCCATCATAGCAGGAGAGAGGGGAAAGCTGTGGGGCAGGAGGATGCAGGAGGCAGGACAGAAGGAATGAGCAGGAATTCGCCCCCTGTGCTACCAGCCTGGCACTTTCAGAGCCAAGTACGCCGGGGCTTTGGCAGGGGAGTTTCCTTCGAGGGGAACAATGCAACAGACACGGGTGTAACAAAGAGACCTTTGTGAACACGACTGGCCTGTGGCACAGGATAAGGACTTCTTTTCAGGCTGGCTGCCTGGAATACTGAAGGAGGACAAACAGCTTCCCAAGTCAGGGTAATATGACTGAAAATCCCAGTATATCCCCCTAGCTCCCTGTCTGTGCAACTCCTCAGCCGTGCAGCAACTTCTTCCTCGGCGGGAGGATTCGTGCAAGAACAAGGGGGAGATGCAGGAGGTCAGGCAGCAGGAGAACAGGCAGCTCTTTGCATGCATGCACACGTAGCGCTGGCAGCCGGAGCCTGGCTGCTGGCGGAGGCCGGTCAGCTGCCTGGCTGCAGAGTTTGGGAAGCCCTGCGGCACACAAAGGTTGCACTGAGACAACAATTCTGAATTCAGTGCTTTTGCTCTCCTGAGATAACAACACACAACCCCCACCCCCCCCC